>NC_140169.1:37851488-37948988 GCF_963971535.1 Notolepis coatsorum | reverse complement strand
TCTCTCTCTCTCTCTCTCTCTCTCTCTCTCTCTCTCTCTCTCTCTCTCTCTCTCTCTCTCTCTCTCTCTCTAGGACCAGGTCTAATTTGGACACCTTTCTGCTTTCTCCAGCCAACTCTCCTCTGCAGTACCCCATCCAGGGTGTCTTCGTACGTCCTCTCACCAAAACCACCATACAAGGTACCCTAACCCGGTAAAAGTAGGAGCTACATAAGTTACAACTAGCTACCCCCATGGTAAAGGTAGCATCAGGAACTACCCATGTTACAACTAGCTACCCCCATGGCATCAGGAACTACCCATGTTACAACTAGCTACCCCCATGGTAAGGTGGCATCAGGAGGTTAATGCTACCTTAAGTGTTATTGTGCACAGCAAAACGGGTACAGTGCTCGTGCCCTGCTACGGTACCACCAGGGTACCACTGGGGTGACACAGCCTATGTACCTTTTTAGGTCCATTCCTGTACTTAGATTTCTCTGTGTGCAGGAACACTTTTAATTTGGCAGCAGATATCTACAGATATTAAGAGTTACATGCATAATAAGTGTTACCGTCTATACTACTATCTATGTACTATTCTTCTACTACTACGATCTACTGTGTATTACTCTACTATACTACTACTATATCTACCATGTATTACGCTACTATACCTATACTAATATGTATTATACTACTATACCTATACTACTATGTATTATACTACTATACCTATACTACTATGCTACTAACTATACCTATACTATCTAATGTTACTATACCTATACTACTACCTAATATGCTACTATACCTATACTATCTACTATGTATGTACTATGCTACTATAACTATACTACTATCTAATGTTACTACAAGTTTGGCACTGCAATATAAACGTACCCTTAGCTGCCAGAGGTGTACCCCTCCTGCTGACTTCATTGTATTTCACTTCGGAAAAGCGTGTCAGCTAAATCACTAAATGTAAATGTAAATGTAATATGATATGTTGGCCATATCGCCCATGCCTAGTAACCAGCTACATGATTTCAGGTTTGATGCTTCATGCTGAGAAGAAAAACAGCTACAAGGTAGGTTTGTATACGTCAGTCCTCTGTTGGCACACTGAAGATGGCTGCTACACATGGTTCCATTCATTTGTCATGAAAAATAATCCAATCTCCTGAGTATGCCATAGAGATGTATAGAATGATGTCATGGAGCTGTGTAGAGTGATGTCATGGAGGTGTGTAGAGTGATGTCATAGAGGTGTGTAGAGTGATATCATAGAGATGTATAGAGTGATGTCATAGAGATGTATATAGTGATGTCATGGAGGTGTGTAGAGTGATGTCATGGAGCTGTGTAGAGTGATGTCATGGAGGTGTGTAGAGTGATGCCATGGAGGTGTGTAGAGTGATGGCATGGAGATGTATATAGTGGTTTCCAGGGCTTGACATTAACTTTTGGCTCACTAGCCACTGTGGCTAGTGGTTTTCCAAAGTCACTAGCCACTCAGCATTTTCACCAGCCAAAAATCACCACACTAAATAATTTTTTCATCAATACGTTCCCATTTTATAGCGTGATGATGAATAGGTTTAAAATCAAAATGCATATGATCGGTATCATGTTCCACCATGAATGCATGAAAGGGGGGGGGGCGGACGTTGTTTCTGATTATTGATTACCAATAACGGCATTCGTTATTGTAGCATCATACACTGATGTGTCATGATGTCATGATGTCATGTATGTTGTGTATGTCATAAATGTCACTATAAATAAAAAAATGGGGGACCCTGATGTAAACAAGACAAACGTCTTTCTCTGGTCTGCATCCCCTTAACAATTGTGTGTATTGAGCCGTACTGTATTGTACCCATTCTGCAATCTGTTAAATAAAGTTTTCATTCATTCATCGGCTGGTTGGCTATGCAAACAAGGCCTGATCAGCATGAAATCGTTCTTACCTGTGGCCGGTTGGATCCCAAAAAGGATTTCCCAGTTATTGATTGCCATCTGGTAGATCGATATGTCCATTGGCTGATGCTATATTCCTTTACTGCATACTGAATTCGGCGTATTCCATTTAAAAGGTATTCCATGCGATCTGATGAAGGCATAGCTTCACGCTAACAGAAAAAGTAGGCCTGAATGAAAAAAGATTACACCTGGTCTGAAAACAAGGAGTACTCCATTCTCGAGACAGCACCACTACCAGGATCTGGCCGGTAATGCACTTTTCCGAATTGTTGTGGGAGTTGTAGTATTATGTACTTGGATCACTTGGATTGACTTAATTATTGCCGATGCCTTTTGTAGACTACAATGGTTTTTTTTCATGGAAAAAAAGTCACAGGCCACTGTGGCCGGTAGAATGACAGAGTTACCGGCCACAGCCGAATTCTACCAGCAGTTGGCCGGTGGTCAAGTGTTAATGTCAAGCCCTGGTGTATAGAGTGGTGTCATAGAGATGTATAGAGTGGTGTCATAGAGATGTACTGTATCTTGTTGTCATAGATGTATAGAGTGATGTCATATAGATGTATAGAGTGGTGTCATAAAGATGTATAGAGTGGTGTCATAGAGATGTATAGAGTGGTGTCATAGAGATGTATAGAGTGATGTCATAGAGATGTATCTGGTTGTCATAGAGATGTATAGAGTGGTGCCATAGAGATGTATAGAATGGTGTCATAGAGATGTATAGAGTGATGTCATAGAGATGTATCTTGTTGTCATAGAGATGTATAGAGTGGTGTCATAGATATGTATAGAGTGGTGTTATAGAGATGTATCTTGTTGTCATAGAGAAGTATAGTGGTGTCATAGAGATGTATCTTGTTGTCATAGAGATGTATAGAGTGATGTCATAGAGATGTATCTTGTTGTCATAGAGATGTATAGAGTGGTGTCATAGAGATATATAGAGTGGTGTCATGGAGATGTATCTTGGTGTCATGGAGATGTATAGAGTGGTGTCATAGAGATGTATAGAGTGGTGTCATAGATATGGGCGCGACCCATTCCTAATCGATCAGAATTAAATCGGCCGAGATCAAGTCCCTTTTCCAGCACCTACTCCCCATACACATGCGCAGATTGTCAACGGAGTCTGGACGACGCGAGATGACGCACAAATGAATGTGGACTGTTCCATCAGAGGGGGGAGCTTCGGTGGTAGTGTGAGTGGCTACAGACCACTGCACTTAAATATAAACATTAGTCTACCTGGAGACTCAATGAGGTAATTGTAGATGTCGCCATAAGACGCGTCTGGCCATTTAGTGGGATAATCTTTTCATTATCTTGTTCGACTGAAAGGACACTGGCCACCGAAGCTCCCCCCTCTGATGGAACAGTCCACATTCATTCGTGCGTCATCTCGCGTCGTCCAGACTCCATTGACAATCTGCGCATGTGCATGGGGAATAGGTGTTTAAAAATGGGCTTTTTCTCTGCCGATTTAGTTCTGATCTATTAGGAATGGGTCGCGCCGTGTTAAGGAAACTCAGGCGCATAAAAGTCTATTCGATCATGTCTCTAGCACCCCCACAGCTGTAGCTGCAACCACTTACATCACGGCTCTCATCCACATTCATTAATTTCCTCCCCCCGCAATCTCCAGTGCAGTGGTCTATGGTGTGGTAGCAGTGGGAAGGAAGTGCTCCTCTAGCTTTAATCTCATTGGCTATACTGTATAGGAAGTGCTCCTCTAGCTTTAATCTCATTGGCTGTACTGTGTAGGAAGTGCTCCTCTAGCTTTAATCTCATTGGCTGTACTGTGTAGAAAGTGGTGCTCTAGCTTTAATCTCATTGGCTGTACTGGGTAGAAAGTGGTGCTCTAGCTTTAATCTCATTGGCTGTGCTCATTTCTATTTGACATTCTGAGAGGTTTACGGCAGCCATTTTAGGTGTTCCAAAATAGATTAAGATGCAAACACCAGGATGAGTCCTTTCTATCAGTTATAGTTCTATGGTCATGGTTCTGTGGGGCTCTCCTGTTCTGGGATAAATACATAAATAAATACATTTAGAATTCATAATCTTGGAAATTATACAATATGGGACCTTTAACACTTTGAGTGCCAAGCCGGGTTTTCCTTTTTACCCCCTGAATGCCACCATCGGCGCCAATGTTAACGTTAATATCGCCTAATCTATGTTTTAAATTATGGCTATGTGTCTAATCTGCCCATCGCATTATCAAAGACTATTTTCCAGTCAATGCTGTCAAGGCAGATTGGTTTTTTATCGCGTCATTTCCATTTCAGAGCATTTAGAAAAGCACCCGTTTTCAGATAAAAAACAGCCCATTCTGGACCATTCTATGAAAATCGTCTTTTACTGGAATATTCCACAACGTTGATATTCGTCTGCCTTTTTATGAATCGTTTTCAAATAAACGCTAGATGATCAATATTATACGTGCACACAAGCACATTCGGGCCACGCACGGATAATCGCCACGTTGATTTCCTCTCGGACTTTTACAGTGAAACCGAAAGAGCCCATTTCACAAAAACAGCTTATAACTTCATCAAAATTTGTCTGATTATCCTAACACTGATAACATAGAGTCCTTACCTGACATCAGATGGTATCCAACTGGTATATTCCAATTCCTGATCACCATTCGAAAAAATCGATAAGTGTATAGATCCAACGCGATACAGTAGAACTCCATGATCAGCGGGGCTCAGAGGATCCAGAATGAACTCTGGTAACCCCGGCTGGATCAGTGGACTGGAAAATGTGGAGTACCGGATTTTTTTCCCCATCCATTTTCATTGAGTCCATTCCAAAATCCCTTATGTCATCTGAAAGACGATAGGGGGTGCTTTTTTCCACATAGAATCTCCGGCGGTGCTCGTGTATACTCGGGTAGGCTCTCGTGAGTGGCTTTCAACCACATAAAATTAAACCCGAGATTACTCGTGTGTGGCAGTTAAAGTGTTAATGAAAAATATACAGTATGTTATATGTAATGAATATATACAGTATTTTATATTTAAAGGAATACTTCACCCATTTCTACAGGGCAGTAGTCGTTGAGGCAAGCGGGCGTAGATTTTTTGGGTACAGGGATGATGGTGGACTTCTTCAGACAGGTGGGGATGACAGCCTGTTCTAAGGACAGGTTAAATATGTCAGTGAATACCGGGGCCAGTTGGTCGGCACAGACTTTTAGGATGCGGCCGGGGATGCCGTCCGGTCCTGCTGCCTTTTTGATATTCACTTTCATAGAGGTCTTCCTCACCTCATGTTCTGTTATTCTGAACAACACTGAATCTCCATCAGCAGCGCCCCCCCCCCCTCCATTGCAGTGGTTTGTAGGCTGGTGTTGTTATTCACAGCCTCAAACCTCGCATAGAAGGTATTGAGATCATTTGCTAAGGAGATGTCACTGTTCAGTTTGAGGGAGGTGCCTTTGTAATCTGTCATTGTTCTGAGGCCCTACCACATACCTCTAGAGTCAGCCTGTTCAGAAGTTCAACTTTATCCCTATAACGCCGTTTTGCCTCTATTACTGCTCTCCTGACGTTGTATCTCGCCACCTTGTGGTCATTCATGTTGCCTGTCACAAGCCCGGCGTTGTAGGCTGAGGTGCGCACTTTCAGAGCCTCACGGACGGATTTATCTACCCAGGGCTTTTGATTTGGGTAAACTCTAATTGTGGTAGAGGGGATTGTTTCTTCTACCAGAGTACAGACAAAGTCAAGCACCGTTTCAGTGTATTCGTTAATATTGGCTGTGTTATCCCGCTTGCCTCAACGACTACTGCCCTGTAGCTCTCACCTCCATAGCCATGAAGTGCTTTGAGAAGCTAGTGAAGGGCTACATCTGTTCCTCCCTCCCCATCAACCTGGACCCCCTGCAATTTGCATATCGCCCCAACAGGTCCACGGAGGACGCCATAGCCCATGTGCTGCACACAGCAGCATCACACCTGGACAAGAGGCAGGGGAACTATGTGAGAATACTGTTCATCGACTACAGCTCAGCTTTCAATACCATAGTCCCCTCCAAACTCATAGCCAAGCTCAGGGACCTGGGCTTGAACTATGACCTCTGCCAGTGGGTCTTGGACTTCCTGACGGGTAGACCCCAGGTGGTAAGAGCAGGCATCTGCACCTCCTCATCCATCACGCTCAACATAGGGGCCCCTCAGGGCTGTGTTCTGAGTCCCCTCCTCTACTCCCTGTACACACATGACTGTGTGGCACAGCGGAACAACAACACAATCATCAAATTAGCTGATGACACAGTAGTGGTGGGCCTGATCTCTGCCAATGACGAGAAGGCCTACCTGGAAGAGGTAGAGAATCTGTCGCAGTGGTGTCAGGAGAACTGCCTCTCCCTGAATGTCAGCAAAACAAAAGAGATGATTGTGGACTTCAGGAGGTCGGGGGTCAGGGACTACAGCCCCCTCAGCATCGACGGGGCACCGGTTGAGAGAGTGAACAGTTTCAAGTACCTCGGAGTCCACATATCCGAGGACTTGATATGGACCACACACATTGACAGTGTTGTGAAGAAGGCACGGCAACGCCTCTACTTCCTCAGGCGCCTAAGGAAGTTCCAAGTCAGTCAGAAGATCCTTAAGAACTTCTACTCATGCACAATAGAGAGCATCCTGACTGGCAATATCACCTCCTGGTTTGGGAATTGCACCGCACAAGACCGTAGCAGACTACAGAGAGTGGCACGTTCAGCCGAACGCACAATCGGAGGGGGGCTTCCCACTCTCCAGAACATTTACAACAAGCGGTGCATGGGTAAGGCTAAGAGAATTATCAAAGACTCCAGCCACCCAAACAATTGCCTCTTTGAACTGCTGCGGTCAGGCAAGCGATACCGGAGTCTCATGGCAAGCACAGAAAGACTCAGAAGAAGCTTCTATCCCCAGGCCATCAGGATGCTCAACGAACAATAACACTATGTAACAACCATCAAATGCACTCACAGCACACACATCCACACGCACACACTCACTTTAAACAAACAACTCTGCAGCACCCACTTTACACACTTTAGAACACCTAAACACACTTTATATTTATTGGTAAAGAATTTGCACTACAACCCATACCTCATTACACCTTACTGTAAATTGTACCTCATCCCATTTCTGCTTTGCACTATATAGTATATTGTATATTAGTATATTGTATGGTAACTCAGTTACTTCTACTCTGCATTGAAAATTGTACATATGTACATACTGAACAGTTGTGTCCACGTACGTGACTTCTATTTTTACTTGCTATACTTATTTTATTTTATACTTATCTATTTTTGTCTAGCACAGTCTCTGGAGCGTAATAGAAAGAAGCATTTTGTATAAAAGTATTCTGTACTTCTGTATGACAACTAATAAAGAAACTTGAAACTTGGACTTCTATATAAATTCCTCGCCCTGTGAAGTAAAAATTAAGGTTTCTTTCTCGCACATTCCTCTACATTGAACGTATACCCAATGGTTGCAATACTTGATGAATTGAAGGTAATGTAGATTAATTTTAACAACAGTAAACATCCGTTTACAAACTCTCACAATACAATAGTATCTAAATTAAGGCTGTCAAATATATCGCGTTAATATTGCGTTAACTCCCGATTCTATTAATGCCACAAATTTTTTTAACTCAAGATTAACTAAAAAAAAAAAAAAAAAATGTATACTAGACTTCACTCAGGTGTATTATTGATGCTCTCATTGATACTATGTTTGTTTCTGAAGTGTGTGTGTGTGTGTGTGTGTGTGTGTGTGTGTGTGTGTGTGTGTGTGTGTGTGTGTGTGTGTGTGTGTGTGTGTGTGTGTGTGTGTGTGTGTGTGTGTGTGTGTGTGTGTGTGTGTGTGTGTGTGTGTGTGTGTGTGTGTGTGTGTGTGTGTGAGAGATATAGAGAGAGAGGGGGGTGAGAGAGATGAGGAAGGGGCAAAAGAGAAAGAGAGCTAGAGGAGTGTGTGTGTGAGGGAGAGAGGGGGGTGTGTGATTAATCAGCCCTTGTGTGTGTGAATGTAACAAGTTCCTAACGTTTTCGTTCCCCTATTATTTCATGCACACTTTATTCATTGTTTTAAATTATTATTTTCTTTTAAGTTATTTTGTGCATCACTCTGTTTTGAATTTGATGCAAATTTGCAATGCATGAGGGTCATCCTTTTGTGTTAAATGGCTGCATAAAGCAAGCATTTGTTGACTCGCATGTTGATAAGAGTATTAAAACTTGGAACTTGAAAAAGATCTGTTTAAGGTAAAAAAAATGTAAAAAATAAAAATGCGATTAATTTGCGATTAATCGCGAGTTAACTATGGACAATCATGCGATTAATCGAGTTAAATATTTTAATCGTTTGACAGCACTAATCTAAATATATGTAAAAGGGATTATATGCTGGTATGTACAGACAAATGTGTGTATATATTTGAACGTTGATGGAGTGGCATTGCTTTCAGTTGAGATATGGAAACGCATCTGGGGAGGGTGCCTTGATGCGCACGTACATGCAGGCAATTGCACCGATGGTGTTGCGCAGACCAGCAATGGCATGGAATCCTCTCTTGACTGTTGTTGTTCAGTATATGGGAATTGGATGTATTGTGTACGCACTGGAGGCTGCGGCTGATTGATGGCTGCGATATGTCTCCTAGCTCCCTCTGGAATGTCCCAGTGGCTAAAAAGCCCAAAGTGGACAGTACCTGGCATGTGGTGGCACAGGGTTTGAGCTTCTGGTCCGGCTCCTCAGTGCCGGCTCCAGGGTATTGCACAGCTCCATTATGACAGGTCTTGGTAGCCTGAAGCGTGCCACTAGATACTCATCGCTCTCTGCGAATAGGTCTGCATGGTCGCAGTACTGGCGCTCCCTTCTCAGTGCCCGATATCTTCCAGCAGTAGTAGATATGACATATTATTGTGTGTGTAGGTATATGGTGCAGACTTGGCCCTTTTAAGTAGCATGATTGATCACTGATTATTGGATGGCATGGTTCAATTTACATGATTGATGTTCAAGTCTACATGCAAGTTCAAGGATTTATTTGTCACGTGCAAGATCATACCAGTAAGATGAGCAGTGGAATGTTTCTCCACTGGCTCTTACAATATGCACACTAAGCAACGTAAAGAAATAAAACCAACAATAGAGATCAAGACGGTATATGGACTACTATACAAAATGGCAAATATATAGCCTACATGATGTGTTTATATATTGTTTATTCGCTTCCATTTGCAGTGTTTGTGTAGTTTATGTAGTAGACATCACAATGCCTTGTAGAATCAATGCAAAACGCCATTGTTAATGATACAAATATTCTGGTATTCATTATTATTATTATAATTATTTTATCCGAGGATGTCTGTAGAATCGGTGACATGCACACCAATCTGGCCTATCTATGACTGCTTTCCACGTTCTTAAATCCTGTTCTTAGCTAAGAACTAATCCCAGATAAGAAACCATTCAGGAATGACAGAATTGTGGAGTTAAGAAGAAATTCCTTCTTAACTTGTTCATACCTGCGTTCGAGAATGAGGTCCAATGGTACTCAATTAACTCATTCAACGCCAGTCACGATGATAGTCGGGTTAACTCGCCATCGCTTGAGCACCAATCACGAGTATAGTCGGGTTTTAATCGTTATTTATTTTATTAGCGATATCCATTCATTTTCATCCATCCAGCCGGGGACGCGGGAATTACAGGTGCTGAGGGGGCTCCAGCACCCCCTGCTGGCAGGGAGTTGTAACTGCAAGGTTGTTTTGGCTTTTATTCCATTGTAATACCGTATCCTACTCAATGTCACTGCAGCAGCACTGCAGATTTACCCTACTCTTAGAATTCGGAAAATATCCTCATAGGGGCGCTGTCTCGATAATGCAGTGTTCCCTGTTATACAGACCGGTGTTTTAGGCATATAAACAAATCCCGAACGCGGAACTGAAAGTGGGTTAGGGGAAATCTTAACGCTACCGGGCTGCACCGGGCACAAAAGATTATTGATGCCAAGACGAAACGTTGCATTTTGCTGCATTAAGGTAAGACAATGATGGTTAATCTATTATTGGATGCCTTCATTTGAACACTTAATTTGCACTATTAAAAGAGGAAAAAATGTGCCCGCTGCGCGGTCATTGCCTCCCCTTCAGCGCAACCCGCTGTTATTATATCACTTATCTCAGCACCCCCAATGCTGACTGAGTTCCCGCGGCCCTGCATCCAGCCTGATGTTATCGTTGGGAATGGGTCTGAGCTTGCAAAAGGGCAAATACCGCCCCCTATCGTCTCCCGGATGGTATTGCACATCATTGGATTGGATTGGCTGGGGATGTGCAAAAAAATAAATGTCAGGTCCAGGTTTTGCTTCTCGGGCATGCAGTATCATTGTACCGCGTTGACTGGGGGGACTGGGAGCAGCGTGGATTATGTGTTTTGGACTATAACTTTGGATCAATGGACGCAATCGATATTTGGAACGGCGATCAGGAATTGGATTAATCTTTTTGCAGAACATCTGATGTGAGTTAAGGACTCTATGTTACCAGTTTTGGGTTAATCAGATGTTTTTTTCATAGCGATCACAACGTGTCTGTGTGTGTGTGTGCGTGACGTTGGCGCTGAGCAAGGCACGTGTAACAGGTACAACGTAGTACCTGCCACGACTTCGACCTTGCCTTGAGTGGGAGTCGAACCCCGGGCGTCCGCACCGGGGCCAGCATCGCAAACCGCTGCGCCAAGAAAGGAATTCCCCTCTAAGCGCTCAGTTTGGATGCCTCTGGGGAGTGAGTTTTACTTCCATGTGCCGTAGTCACACTATCGCGGCACATATCCGTTACATTCACCCCCCCTAAACTCACACCACCCAAGGCATCCGGGTCACGGCACCACTGTAACAGGTACAACGTAGTACCTGCCACGACTTCGACCTTGCCTTGAGTGGGAGTCGAACCCCAGCATCACAAACCGCTGCGCCAAGAAAGGAATTCCCCTCTAAGCGCTCAGTTTGGATGCCTCTGGGGAGTGAGTTTTACTTCCATGTGCCGTAGTCACACTATCGCGGCACATATCCGTTACACGCGGATAATTGATTTTTCAGCCCGCTTTTGTATCGTGCATAAGGACACATATACTATCGATAATCTAGCGTTTATTTGAAAACTATTCATAAATCAGCCGAAAAATGACAACGTGTTTTGTGTATTCCACTAAAGGGCTATTATCGCGTCTTTCTCTGGAATCACTAGAAATCTCCAAAACTATACTCGTATTCAAAACGGAAACGGAAATGTACAGATGAAAAAACAATCCGTTTTGTACATGTTGACTGCAAGCAAGTTATTGATAAGCGACGGGTGTATTAGACCCATAGCCATTGTTACAAAGGGTCAGATTAAACCGAATATATGTATTTATTGATTGATATATATTGCATAATATTTGTATATCGTTTGATATCCCTTGTGTATTCTTTGTACATATACACGGAATATCCCTTTAACCTAGTACAGACCATAATATTTCGTTCTCTTATTGGATAGCGTTCCACCAGCGCCATTGCCATACCCCCAGAGTCGAGTTCAAAGCCACCGTCAAGGCTTGTCTCAACATGCCCGGTTCTGCCCAAGACTACGAGACAGGAATAAGGCTGGTACTAGTTTATTCGCCTAACATATAAATATGGCGCAGGTGAATACAGAAGGAGTTCGAGTTACCCAAGTGAAGCCTTCACCACGATACAACGTGCTGTGAAGTGGGCCCGTTTTGCCCCAAAATAGAGTCTTGTCTTATCCTAATACGTTTGTTCAACGTATCGTTCGCTCCTTACTAGTAAAGCCTTCATCACGAGTCAACGACCAAGTGAAGTGAGCAACCGTGCGTCTAAATAGAGCACTTATAGCCGCGTGCGAATAGGATAGTAAAGTGTCAGAGCTTAGTGGAATAACGTCAAGTTCAACCTAGTTAATGTGAAGTACCGCGCACCGGAGGATCTACAACGGTGAATGCAGAGCCCCTTTCCGGCTGGATTATTATTATTATTGCTTTGGACCAGGCTGTTGGAGCGGATAAGAATCGTCTACACCCACTACTGTGGGATCTGCCCGTGAGAAACATCACTCGAGCCCGTCTCTGGAGAGGCTGGCCGGCTTTCATCTGTGCTGCACGCATACTGGGATTACAGCTGCTGCTTTCGTCTGCCGATCAGGGAGTAATGTACCGCCTCCCATAGCAGGAGCTTATTGAGTCCCCGCTGATCCAGACTTTGCATTCGAACATTTGCTCCCCCTGCTGGCTTACAACCGGTGGGAACCCCCTACCAGTATCTCCCGCTGCTTCCCCAGAGTACCATAGATATAATTCCCTAAGATTCAGGTTGTATGATTACCTCCTGCGTAACCAGAGAATGGACATTCATTATTGATTTGCCTACGCACATTCCTTTGCCTTATAAGCGCATTCAAAGTAAAATAGAGAAGTATATTATGTACCTTTTGCTGCAATAAATACTTAATTACAACTTTGTGTGGAACCGATTCATTGTGGGAAGTGTTCATCATTATATATATCATGTACTGTATGGCCAGTAATTAAAGTACATAAGACGGTAGTGGTTTAATGATACCATACTTATTAATACAGTCAGGGAATTGTACCCCTCAGTTACAGCCATAATTGAAGATATATTTTAAGCACTCGCAAATTTCCCCGTCCTCCCATTGATTAAAGCGGTGGCGTGGTAGCCCTAATTTGGTCATATGGGCATGGCGGTCAATGAGTTAAAGCCAATAAACAGACCTGTGCTCATTACACAATATACTCCAAGCTCACTAACATGGGCCTAGACCAATTACATAATTACACCATGGCACTTTCTTCAATACACTATAACAGTAAATTAATTAAAATTATGAATTAATTAACAAAATAATGGGTAATACAATCCCACACAGATTATACTTTTACCATAGTTGCATTACTCATTAGATTTAGATTTAAATTAGTTTACTACAACACACATGACACTATCACACTATTACTGTACGTGTGTGTGCATCTGCTACTAGCACTTCCGGTTGCTGCTGAACGGACGTGTTTTTGCGGACCTCCCAAACTTTCAAACTTTAGACTGTTTTCTTTCTACGTTTTTGTTTTCTTTCTTTCTACCATTTTTTAACCATTGATCTTAACTGATCACTGTGACTTTTGCTCTTATCGTTTATGCTGTTGGATTTATTGGTTTTATGTGACTTTTTACTGGACGTGACCTAAGCTATCGAAGCTTGTTGTTACCATAGCTACAGCTAAACACGCTACAGTACTCACAGTGTTTAACTCTCCCGAGGAAATGGCTCCGACATCGGATGTCGCAGAAATACGAACGGAACTGAAGTCCATTGAGATGCTAGTAATGGATCTTCTCAAGCGTCAAACGGCGCTCATGTCCAGGCTGGCTAGCATGGAGCAAGCGGACGCAGGCTGCTCCAGTAGTCCCTCCTGGGCGACAGTGGTGAGGGGCCGAAGGAAGCTCTCCCTTCCTCTCTACGATCCCGTTGATTCACCTCAACTATCCAACCGATTCAATCCTCTGTGTAATTATCCCGGCCTCCTGGGCTCTCCCTCGCTTCAGTCTCCTGCTGCTAGTGCTGTAGCCTTGCTCAATGACTTTCCGATGCTAGCTACTAGCCAGGCTCCAAGCGAAGCTGCCAGGACGGCCCTCTCCAGCTCACGGCTCGGCCATGGAAGTAAAGCTGCGCCCCAGAGCAGAAAGCGCTCTGCCATATGTGCTCTCGCATCGCCAAACTCCCCAGGCTCGGGTGATGGGTCCGACTCCCCGAGGATGAAACGTCCTCGCCTGCGGTGCTCTACAGCCCATGCCAGTACGGTCATTCAAACGGCGAGTGTTATCGATGGAAATGCCGCTGTGAACGAGCCCCTCCACACGGCGCTGCTGCCCGACAAACCGTCTACAGACGCTACTCCCGTGGCTTTTCACCATAGAAACCTGGCCATCTACGACGGGGGATGCATCCATGAACAGCCAGAGATCCTACTCATCGGAGATTCCATCACCAGGTTTTTGCAAATACCACACGGCATTACATATTGTTTTTCCGGTTTAAAGGTTACTGACTTACTAGAGTGTACTCCTGAAATCATCGACAGATATCCCTCCGCCCACACCGTTATCATTCATATCGGAGCAAATTACGTAATGGCTAGACAATCCGCTAAACTCCAATCTGACTTTGAATATCTCATACTCACTATTGAGAGCCTGGGCAAAATATGCATTGTGTCCGGCCCCATTCCATCCATAGGTCGTGGATCTGAACGATTTAGCCGTCTGTTCTGGTTGCACCAGTGGCTGCAGGCCTATTGTACTGCTACAGGACTTTGCTATATAAATAACTTTGATCTGCTCTGGTCCAGGAAAGACCATTACAGACCCGATGGCATCCATCCAAACATATCGGGGGTAAATGTGCTAAAGCATAACGTCATACAATGTGTAGCATCACTGGCCTGACAACTAAGCCTATCTAGCTCTGTAGATTATATACAGAAGCAGCCTAAGCTACAAAGAAACACGTTGAGTGTCATCCCGGTTCTGACCACCAGAAGACTAATCAATTACTCATTATCACGTCCCATATGTAAATCAAACCTCATCAATATCAGTGTTCAACCACAGACTGTCTCACGCCCCACTACAGAACCCGTACAGCTAAAACTAGCACTGTTCAACGTTAGAGCGCTGAAACAAAAATCATTTCTGATAAATGAACTCATAGTAAAAAATTGTGTACATTGTATGTTTTTAGTAGAGACATGGCTAGACAACATCACTGGTGTAGCAACACTGATTGAAACCTGCCCTTCCAATTTTAAATGCTATCAATCAAACAGACAGAGTGGGAGGGGAGGAGGAATAGCAGCCATCATCTCCACTCAATTTGTGTGCAGTGATATTGACCTGGGAACATTTTCATCATTTGAATACCTTGCTATTGTATTGAAAACAGAACTGCCAGTAGTGTGTGTGACATTGTATCGACCACCAAGGTACTCGCCACTCTTCATACAGGAATTTTCAGAACTCATATCGATCTGCATTACCAGGTATGATAGAATCATTCTTAATGGAGATCTAAACATTCATATCAACAAAAAGGATGACCCCAGGGGTTGCGAGTTTCTGAACCTACTGGACAGTTTTGGACAACATGTTCACGAGGCCACCCACCAACATGGCAACACTCTGGACCTACTAATAACAACAGGGCTAAACATTGAGAATGTATCAGTAAAACAAATTCCAATTTCTGACCATTACTGTGTGTTCTACGGTACAAGTCTAATATTACATAAGACCAGAAGCGAATTCCTAGTTCACAGAAGGCTTCTGGACGCTAGAGCTGAAGCAAAATTCTCTGGTATGATGAAATCATATGACCAATGCAGTGAATCCTCCTTAAATCAGCAAAACTTCCACAGCACCTTGTCAACAGTGTTAGATACTGTCGCCCGTCTGAAGGTTAAAAAGGTAAAAACTGATAGAATCTCTCCATGGTTAAATAAAACCAATGTTAAAGATAACAAGAGAAAATGTAGGATAGCCGAGCGAAAATGGAGGAAATTCAAACTCACAGCTCACTTTAATTTATACAAAGACGCCATGGGCGCATACAATAAGGCAATACAACTTGCGAGAAAGGAATATTTTTCCAAAATGATCTCAGAAAATATGGGTAACTCCAGGGTACTTTTTTCCACCATCGACCGGCTCATTAACATGCCACCCCCCCATATACCGCAGCAATCGGCCACAAAATGTGAAGAGTTCGCAGTTTTCTTTAATGAAAAAATATCATTGATTAGAGCAAGCATTGCCTGTGATATAGATCTGGCTGTGAGTGGAAACCCACCTGAGATAACTATGGGGGAATTCACATGTATTACATTACCTGACCTCTGTAAGATTGTCTCTGAGTGTAATTCCGCCACCTCCTGCCTTGATCCTATACCAACAGCATTTCTCAAGCGGGTGTTCGATAGTGACTCAAATCATGTCCTTGAAATCATAAATATGTCGCTTCAAACAGGCACTTTTCCAGATGCATTTAAAACGGCTGTAGTAAAACCACTACTAAAGAAAACAAACTTAGATGTAAACGAACTAAAAAGCTATAGGCCAATATCGAACCTTCCATTTATCAGCAAGATATTAGAAAAGATAGTCTCAGTACAAATAAACTCCTTTCTCAAAGATAATAACATCATGGAGGAATTACAATCAGGTTTCAGAACAAATCACAGCACTGAAACTGCCCTTACTAAAATAGTTAGCGACCTCAGGCTAAACTCCGATGCTGGCAAAGTCTCAATTCTTGTCCTATTGGACCTTAGTGCAGCGTTCGATACGATTGACCATAATATCCTGATCAGTCGTCTTGAAAGTCTGGTTGGCTTTTCCGATCATGTACTAAATTGGCTCATAACATACATTAAGGGGAGAAGGTTCTATGTTAAGCTTGGAGACAATGTATCCGAGAAACATGACAGCAACTTTGGAGTTGCACAAGGAAGCTGCCTTGGTCCATTACTCTTCTCACTATATATGCTGCCCCTCTGGGACATCATTCGAGACCACAATGTATGCTTCCATAGTTATGCTGATGATACACAACTATATATCTCCGCAGAACCAAATAACACTACAGCCATACAGTCCATTACAAACTGTCTGTTAGCAATAAACAAGTGGATGAACAATAACTTCCTAAAATTAAACGAAAGCAAGACCGAAATCCTATTGATCGGCCCAAAAGCGAAAAGGGAAGTGCTATGTAAAAACTGAGGTTACAAGCCTAGGTGTCATCTTGGACTCAGACCTGACCTTTAAGTCTCATATTAATAAGGCCATGAAAACGTCATTCTTCCACCTAAGAAACATAGCGAAAGTAAGACCTTTCGTAAATAAAAAGGATGCAGAGACACTGATTCATGCTTTTGTCTCAAGCCGGCTTGACTATTGTAATGCACTGTTCACTGGTCTTCCCAAAGCAACCATTGGGAAGCTTCAGCTTATCCAAAACTCTGCAGCTCGATTACTAACTCATACAAAGAGAAGAGAACATATCACTCCAGTCCTAGCACTGGCTTCCAATAACTCATAGAATTGATTTTAAGGTCCTTTTCCTGACATATAAAGCTCTTAATGAGCAAGGCCCAAAATACATAGCAAATTCCCTAGTTAGTTATCTGCCCTCAAGAACGCTACGGTCATCCACTACAGGTTTACTAGACACACCCAGAAACCAAAAGAGGATAGGAAGTATGGCATTTGCCAACTATGCCCCAAAACTATGGAACACACTACCAACACACATCAGAAACGCCAGCTCCATACACATTTTTAAAGGAAAATTAAAAACGTACCTATACAGTCTAGCTTACAAATAGTGTACCATGCCTTAAGGAAAGCGGGTATCTTATTGAAATGTTTTTATTATTATGTTTATATTTTTTATGTATTGATCTTTTACTGAAATGTTATTTTACTGTACTTTGCCTATTGCCGTACTTTTATTACTGTTGTCTTATTAATGTGATGCTTTATTTTTAGTACCCGGAGCTGCTAACTGGCTAATGTTATGAGAGCTAACGTTGCTACCTGCTGTACCCGGAGCTGCTGGCTAACTGACGTTATGAGAGCCAACGCTGCTACGTACTGTACAAGTGCATTGGTTTAGTGCACTTCCTACTTCCGGTTGCTGCTAAACAAGTACAAGTGCATTGGTTTAGTGCACGTTATGAGAGCTAACGTTGCTACCTATTAGATATTGGTTTAGCATTGGTTTAGTGCACGTTATGAGAGCTAACGTTGCTACCTACTAGTTATTGGGTCTAGTGCACTTCCTACTTGCAGTTGCTGCTAAACAAATACAAGTGCATTGGTTTAGTGCATTTCCTACTTCCTAACTGGCTAACGTTATGAGACATAACACAAAGACGCTATGGCTTGGAAAAGCCTGATGGATCCATGAGGCTTGGATAAGCCTTGTGGACCCAACTCTTTAGATGAGGGAACGGGTACATACGCACACAATACGCGACCACTGATGGATCCGTAGGGCTTGGATAAGCCCTATGGACCCAACTCTTTAGATGAGGGAACGGGTACATACGCATACAATACGCGACCACTGAAGGATCCATGGGGCTTGGATAAGCCTTATGGACCCAACTCTGACCACTAATAAAAACGTAACTACACTAACGTTATAAGAGCTAACATTGCTACCTACTGTACAAGTGCATTGGTTTAGTGCATTTCCTACTTCCGGTTGCTACTGAACGGACATGTTTGTGCGGACCTGTTCTCCCAAACTGGTCAGCAAATGACTGTTTTCATTTTTACGTTATTATTATTATTATTTTTTTTTAACATTGATCTTAACTGATCACTGTGACTTTATTGCTTTTATCGTTATATATGCCTATGTTTGTGTACAGCACTTTGGGCTACATGACATGTATGAAAGGTGCTTTATAAATACTTACTTACTTACTTACTTACTTACTTACTTACTTACTTACTTACTTACTTACTTACTTACTTACTTACTTACTTACTTACTTACTTACTTACTTACTTACTTACTTACTTACTTACTTACTTACTTACTTACTTACTTACTTACTTACTTACTTACTTACATGAGCTTCACCCACCATGGCAACACAGCAGTGGCTAACGTACTAATTAACACAGTAGCTAAGCTTATACAACTTTCCGTTTACTGATAAACCAAAGAAACAGGTTTTGTACACTGTCAATAACATAAGACCTCATACAATCAAATGATCAATTAGCTTACCTGAAAATCTGAATAAAAAACATTTTAGTTGTGATGGAAAAAAAATCTCTTCTTACAATGGCTGACTTGCAACAACTGAGAGTATGTTGGATGCCCTGCCCTAGTCCCTCTTGGGAGCTTCAAAATTAAGACACCACTGCCATCTACCGGCGTAAAATGGAATAACATGTCAGGTAAGTAGCATTACTGGTAAACTGTATGAACAAACCATTAATTATGTCAAACATGTATACAAAAACATATAATGGGGGGGTCAATAATTAACATTTACATAAAACGGTTTCCAAATATGAAAACGGTGGCCAAATATGATCCCTGGTACCATATACCACCCTGTATGCATTGATTGATTGATTGATTGAAAAGTTTATTAACAGATTGCAGAATGGGTACAGTACAGTACAGCTCAATACAAACAATTGTTAAGAGGATGCAGACCTGAGAAAGACTTTCGTCTTGTTTCCATCAGGGTCCCCCATTTTCAATTGATCATATGACACACACGACATACAGTATAGACAGTACTGCTACATCTATACATTTATGACATACCAGATTTTCAAATACAGTACTGTTTGTGATACTAAAAAAATCCAGAAAAAGAGTGTATATACATTTGACATAGAAACTGTGCATTGGAGGAGGTTGGGTAGGTGGGGTGGGGCTGTACATTGGAGGTGGGGGGGGGGGGGGTTGGGTAGGGGGGGGACACTGTACATTGGAATACTGACATACATTTGACATAGAAACTGTACATTGGAGGAGGTTGGGTAGGTGGGGTGGGGTTGGGTGGGGCTGTACATTGGAGGTGGGGGGGGGGGGGGGGGGGTTGGGTACGTTGGAATACTGACAAAGCCATGCTTGGTCTTTTTTGTACAACTGGGTTAGGACATTTGTAGGGGCCAGTTTTGAATTGCAGTCTCCCGTAGGTGTTCTTTGAGAGTGTTTTTGAAGGTGGGTAGTGATTCACATTCCTTTACAGCTTTGGGTAGGGCGTTCCACATTGTTGTGGCATAATTGTGAAACGTGTTTAGTCCCTTGTTTGAGCCGAATCTGGGTTTTACATGATTTGTGGAGCTCCCTCTGGTGTTGTGATCGTGGTATTCACTGACCTTTGGGAAGTATTTTGACATGTACATGGGTACCTTGGTCGTGTAGTGTATCTTGTAGACCAGGCCCATTGCAAGTTGCTGTACTCTGTCGTCTACTCTAAGCCATCCTAGGTTGGCAAAGTGTGCAGGGGTGAGGTGGGTTCTAGGAGTCAGGTCAAGCAGTAGTCTGACTAGTTTGTTTTGAGATGTTTGTAATTTGGTTTTTAGTGCCTTTGAGGTGCTTTGGTACCATGAGGTGCAAGCATAGTCGTAGTACCCTTGAATGAGTGCTCCTGCCAGAGTCTTCAGGGTATTCTTGTTTACCAGAGAGGAGATCCGGTACAAGAATCGAGTTCGTTGATTGCCTTTTTTTATTACATTGGATGCCATTTTGTCACAGGAAAGATTAGCCTCTAGGATGGAACCCAGGTAGGTAATTTCATCTTTCCTTGTGACAATATTGTCACCCACTGTAACTGAGAAGCCGTCGGTCTTGCTGAGTTTGTTATTTGAACCGAAGAGAATGGACTCTGTTTTGCCCATGTGTAATGATAGTTTGTTGTCGGCGAGCCATATGCAGATTTTGCCTAGTTCCGAGCTGAGGGTTTTTTCAACCTGTAACTTGTTCTTGTCAGAGACCAGCAGGGCTGAGTCGTCCGCAAGTTGACGCAGCGGTTTGCGATGCTGGCCCCGGTGCGGACGCCCGGGGTTCGACTCCCACTCAAGGGTGTAAAGTACTTGAGTAATTATACTTTGTTGCAATACTTAAGTACTGTTTTGGGGGATTTGTAATTTACTCAAGTATTATTAGGTTAGTATACTTGTACTTTTACTCAATTACATTTCAGAGAAAAAATATCTACTTTTTAGTTCTTACATTTAAAATGCAGACCTACAAAGTACAAATCTCGCAGGTCTAACAATTTTCATTCGTATATTTGTTTCTCTGGCCGAACTAACGCTAACGTTATTAATCCTGCGGCCGCTCTTTATTTAAAAACAGCCAGGTTCCGGTTCCGGGTCGAGGATGGAGTAGTCGCTCATTGCCACGATGTGACTCCCGTATTTTTATATTTAGTCCTAAAAGCCTCTTTTTATATTTTCAACTCGGTTAAACCTTTTTGTAAAAACAGCCAATCAAATCCCCATCAATGGAAAATTAACCCGCCCATACCCATGCTGATTGGTCCTTGTGCAAGACTAGAAAGTGGGGATCTTTGATTAAACACCTGCTATCAGAAGAATAGACAGTCAGAAAAAAGGTTTTTACTTTTGCTTTTTAGTACTTAAGTACATTTAAAAGTAGAAACTTTTTTACTTTTACTCAAGTGTGTTTTTAGCCAGATACTTTTACTTGAGTACGATTTTGAGACGGTACCCATACTTTCACTTAAGTATAATTTCTGGGTACTTTTTACACCCCTGCCTGTATGATATCGTATGTATACTATCCTCTATGTATACTACCCTATGTATACAACCCTGTATGTATACTGTACTACTGTGTATGTATTTGATTTGATTGAAGTTTATTTCAAATATGCAACAACCACAATCAACAAGTACAGATATAGCCTTAAGCCATTCAAATATATAATGTATAAAAGAAACACAAAAGTCTAACTCAATTTTGTCATTACATATTTGAAAAGGAGTGGGAAGAAGTATACACTTATTTAATCCCACCCATTTTTACTCAAATCATAATTGACTAATTTAGAACTACCTGCTCCCTTTATGGTCAGACTTGGTTAACAATTTTTTTTGATTAATTCCTTATTATTTGCCATTTTGATGAACAAAACTATAGTTCCTCTAGCCATTTTAAATACATATATACAACTACATACATACATATGCTTATGCACATATATACATACATATGCACATACATACACATACACACAACCAGATATCAAACCCCTTCTTCATCTCTGTATCTCTGGAAAACCATTTGACTATATTTTATTTTAAACTGTTTTATGTTTTGACATTGCTTTAACTCCAGAAACAGACCGTTTCATAATTGTACTCTGCAAATTGAAATACAAAGACTTTTCATGGTCGTTGGAATACTGTATCTTATAAAAATAAAATATTCCCCATACATTTTAACCTATTTGATTATTTTTGGCTTTATATATTATTTGTGCAGTTTGATACAGTACAATATCAGTAAATCTTAATCATTTTGACTATAAGAATAGTGAATGAGTATGGTCCAGATATCCAATCTTGTGAATGATGAACACAGCTCTTTTCTGGAGGATAGTTAATGGGTATAATGAGCATTTGTAATTTTTTCCCCAGACTTCAACACAGTAGGTTAAATATGGTAAAATTAGTGAACAGTAGAGAATGTGGAGTGATTTGTAATCCAGGACCTGCTTTGCTTTGTTTATTACTGAAATTATCCTTGCCTTTGGTTTGAACATGTCAGGCGTGACACCAAGAAATGTTATTTCAGAAACTCTTTCAATATCCACCCCATCTATTTTGATCTGTACACATATCCTTCCTACAATTTCCAAACAGCATTATTTTGGTCTTGGATAATTAATGACAATTTGTTGTAATCAAACCTAATTTTAAGTTTAATAATTTCCTTTGTAATGTCCTCTTTTTGTATGTATAGCCATTGTATTACACTGTATACTACCTTATATGTATACTACCCTGCATGTAAAGGGAATGTCTCATGGAGGATGATTAGTGAAAATCAATGGAATGGATTTGACTGTTTTCTTTTTACAGATGTTTGCTAAATGAAGACACAAGGCTTTGTCTTGACTTTTAAGGTGGAAATTATGATTAAGTTACTGTCAAGGATATTCTCTCTCTCTCTCTCTCTTTCTCTATCACACACACACATTCGTGCTAGCATCCCTCGCTCCCTGACCGTCCTCCCTGTGTGTGTGTGTGTGCGTGTGCGTGTGCGTGTGCGTGTGCGTGTGCGTGTGCGTGTGTGTGTGTGTGTGTCCAGGTGTCTCTTTGTGTGTCCAGTGGTGTGTTTGGTGTGGAGAGTCCAGGTGAAGGAGTGGTCACAGGTGATAACCGTAAACCTCCCCTTCCTCATTCTGACACATCAACTGTTCTCTCTTCCTCTTCCTCATTCTGACACAGCAGTTGTTATCTCCTCCTCTTCCTCATTCTGACACTGTTCTCTCCTCTGGTTATGTGTAATGAGTGTACTGTAGGAGGGCTGTTCGACTGAGTGTAGAAGGGCTGTTCGACTGAGTGTAGGAGGGCTGTAGAACTGAATGTAGGAGGGCTGTTCAACTGAGTGTAGGAGGGCTGTAGCACTGAGTCTAGGAGGGCTGTAGAACTGAGTGTAGGAGGGCTGTGGCACTGAGTCTAGGAGGGCTGTAGAACTGAGTGTAGGAGGGCTGTAGCACTGAGTGTAGGAGGGCTGTTGGACTGAGTGTATGAGGGCTGTAGGACTGAGTGTAGGAGGGCTGTTCGACTGAGTGTAGGAGGGCTGTAGCACTGAGTGTAGGAGGGCTGTAGGACTGAGTGTAGGAGGGCTGTAGGACTGAGTGTAGGAGGGCTGTTGGACTGAGTGTAGGAGGGCTGTAGGACTGAGTGTATGAGGGCTGTTCGACTGAGTGTAGGAGGGCTGTAGGACTGAGTGTAGGAGGGCTGTAGGACTGAGTGTATGAGGGCTGTTAGACTGAGTGTAGGAGGGCTGTAGGACTGAGTGTATGAGGGCTGTTCGACTGAGTGTAGGAGGGCTGTAGGACTGAGTGTATGAGGGCTGTTAGACTGAGTGTAGGAGGGCTGTAGGACTGAGTGTAGGAGGGCAGTTGGACTGAATGTAGGAGGGCTGTAGGACTGAGGGCTAGATCCACACAGAATGGATTGCACAGAGCAAGTTGCACCCATTGTACCCATTCTGCAATCTGTTACTAAAGTTTTCATTCAATCAATCACCGTGCAGATTGATTGATTGAATGAAAGTTTTATTAACAGATTGCAGAATGGGTACAATACAGTATGGCTCAATACACACAATTGTTAAGGGGATGCAGACCAGAGAAAGACTTTCGTCTTGTTTACATCAGGGTCCCCCATTTTCAATTCATAATGAATTGTAAGTAAGGGTGCAACTTGCTCCGTGCAATCCATTCTTTGTGGATCTAGAGGAGGGCTGTAGGACTGAGTGTATGAGGGCTGTTAGACTGAGTGTAGGAGGGCTGTAGGACTGAGTAAGGGAGAGCAGAAGAGAAGGGCTGAGTTTTCCCCCCCTACGATGGTCGTGACATTTACTGTGAATAGGGTAAACTGTGGATGTTTAATGACTGAAACAGGGGATGGTTAATGACTGAAACAGGTTATATTAGGAATGTTTAATGACAGAAACAGGTTATACTGGGAATGTTTAATGACAGAAACAGGTTATACTGGGGATGTTTAATGACAGTGAAACGGGTACAACAGAGGATGTTTAATGACTGTCTGTGAACAGGTTTGACTGGGTATGTTTAATGACTGAAACAGGTTTAACCGGTGATATTTAATGAAGTGTGAAGATAATGATTGGTTATTTCTCTTTCTAATAAAAGGTAATGGTGAGAAGGAGTTGATCCTGAAGCACAACAGCCTTGCGGAGCTCAACGCCCTGCTAGCTAGAGTCACCTACACAAGCACCATCTACAGAATACACACTGGAGACCTGGGTACGACTTAGTAGTTGAAATCTGTAATATCTACAAAGTACATACTGGAGACCTTGGTATGACATAGGGGCGAATTCACAAAGAATGGATTGTGCGGCTCTAACAACACCCTTAACTATGCGCGTGACTAGCGAGCGCTATCTGTGTGTTCGATCACACCGCGCGTTCTGATGTGAGCCCGATTGTACGCAGCCTCTCCAACGTTGGCAGGATTACGCATGGGAGTCATCAACCATGGATGGCTGGAGTCAGGGCCACCTCAGGGGGTGTGCGAGCAGTGCGGTCGCACAGGGCCTCGCGGGAAGGGGGGCCTCGCAAAAAAAAAAAAAAAAAATAAAAAATTTTTTTTTTTATTTATTTTTTTTTTTTTTTCCGAGGCCCCCCTTCCCGCGAGGCCCTTTTTCATCACAGACCTAAAATCTAGTTCTGCTTATATGCTTATATATTTCACATTAGACATGTTTGTAGAATGTGTCTGACTTGTTCCTGGGTCTGCAGTGACTCACTATTGGAGCTCTGGGGCTCTGCAGCAGACATACTATTGGTTTCAACGAAGGGAGTGGTTAAGTTACATCATGTGTAGTACGCCGGCGTGAGTCAGCTGCGTTTGACTATTTCGCGCGTGCAGCTTTTGACTATTATGCTTAGTTATGCCAGCCAAGACGAAGAGGTCGGTCATTATCAATATCAGTCGGTCGGTCACCAAGGAACGTTGACGAAAGGCCTCTCGCTGGCGGGACAAATGGCCGGAGCCTTGTCATGATGCAGTCGGGATATAGCCATGATGATGTCGGCTAGTAGCTAGCTTAGCTAAAGGCTAACTAGCGTTAGCTAACCTAGAGACAACGCATGCAGCCAAGATGAAGAGGATGGTCGTTTGGCAGATGAACTTCGTCAACTCCACGCGGTTGTCTCCATCCTCTTGGACGTTTGGTGAGTTTTTAACCTATTCTATTAACTCTATTCCCGCCGTGGACATCTCTCTCTCTCTCTCTCTCTGGAGCTAAACTGGCCGACTAGCTGTTGTAGTACTACTAGTAGCTAACGGTGTGTGGCCTGGTGTCAGCACCTGTATGTAGCCGCATAGCTTGCTTCTGCGTTAGCTAATGGTTAGCGATAGCCTGGTTGAGCTAACTGTTAGCCAGTTAGCTGTTTAGCTATGACGTTAGCTGCCGGCTGCGCTCGGCTGGGAACGTTCGTTTGATGCTATCAGTTAGCCTTGAGTTAGCTGTTAGCTTGTGCTACGACCATTGACATTAGCCGTAGATGTAGTCGGGCCTGCACCATGACAAGGCTCTGGCCATAGCTTATTTTTGTCCCGACAGCGAGAGGCCTTTCGTCAACGTGGAGACCTGTGTTGCGGCCTTTCGCCCTGCGTTCCTTGGTGCAGGTAAGATTAATGAAAATGTCATGACATTACCCCACTCTTCCTTCCTTCCCCTCCCGAATGTTTTGTTAATAACGATGTTTTTTTCCAGGCAAAACATATGTTACTTCACAACATTTGGAGATACGACATGTGCTGTGTGTGAATTCATTGTCTTGGTCGTTTGTGTAGCTTGGGTAGCGTTGGGCCGTTGGCCAAAGCTGTGTGTGGCCTGGTGTCAGTAGCCTACCTGGCTAGCCTTTAGCTGTCGGCCATTGGCTCCTTGCTGCTTTGTTTTTTCTGGTATAGACCCTCTTCTCTTTGGATTTAAGTGTTGATCTTTGTCCTTTTGGATCTATGTATATTCATGTTGCCTTTGTGAAGTTATCTTTTCCTTCTGTTTTGTTCTTTCATTAAAAGTTGAATATCCTTTAGGGGGTCATCTTTGCTTATCTCTCTCATACATGCTCTCTCTCTAACACACATGCTCTCTCTCTCTCTCTCTCTCTTTCTAACACACACAGTCTGCCTATGGCGGCCTTTCTCGATGGCTAGGCTGTGCTCGCTGAGTCTGTACCTAGTCAAGGATCTTCAGTCACAGTGCTCAGGTATTCTGCCACTGTGTACTCTCTGTTTAGGGCCAAATAGCATTTCAATTTCTTTCCAATGTGTCTCTCTCTCTGTACACTGTATATTGACTGTAGAACGGTAGCTCTCTCTCGCTCTCTCTTGCTATATGTTGACTGTATCATGCCCAGCCTCGGGCAGCGCTATTATTTACGAATATGTTGACTGTATTAAAAAAAATATATATATACATATATATATATATATATATATATATATTAATTTATTTTTTTTCCTTTTGGGGGGGGGGGGGGGGGTTCGCGTTTAAATCTCGCACAGGGCCTCGCATTTCTCCCAGGCGGCCCTGGCTGGAGTTGGTAGCCGCCGTCACCTATACAAAAGCACATACTTTTCCCCTACACATTTGCAATGAATATTACAGCACAAATGTTTGTCATCCATGTCTTGCATCATTCCGCTGCTGTTCCAAAAATGTTTGCTGTCGTGCACAGACCCAGGGAATTTGGCAAACACATTCGTTATTATATTATTGGCGTTGCACACTACCTGATTGATTGATTGATTTTATTGTGGATTAGAGACATCATCCAAGGGATAAAAACATGATAAAATGCAAGAACTTATTTCCATCATGGTCCCTGGTATTAAAAAACAGGACATACATCAACATAAAACAACATCATAAAAACATCAACATAAAAACAACATCATCATCATAAAACATTAAGATACAATATGCATACAGTTGAAGATAAAAGAATAATAAATAAAAATGCTACCCTCTCTTTCCTATGCCGATAGCCATGATCGTACATGCTTTTTGAAGCCAGTTAACCCGGGGGCCTGTTTAATGCTGCTGGGCAGGCTGTTCCACAGTACTGCTGCTGAGTAAAGGAAGGTCTGCTGGCCGTAGGAAATGAGTCTAAATCTAAATGGAACTATGTTTGTGTCTCTACCTCTGGTTTCATGGCTATGGTTGTTCCTTACATACTGAAAGTAATCTTGAAGGTAGCTTGGCACCTCCCCTTTATAAACTCTATAGGCATAGCTTCATCATTGATACTCCTTTTTCCACCCTGAGCCACCCCAGGCTGTTGAAGTGGGGCTGGAGGTGAGTACGAGTGGGGAGCTGCAGGAGTGCAGGACTATCCTAACTAGCTTGTTCTGGGCAGTTTGAAGTCTAGTTCTCAAGTTGCTGGGGGCACTGTCATACCAGGACAAGCAAGCATAGTCAAAATGACACTGAACCAGTGCCCCTGCAAGTGCTCTAAGAGCTTTCCTGTCTAGGTATTTTGAGTTTCTAGCTAGGAATTTTATTCTGTTGTTGACCTTGGCTATTACTTTTTTCGCCATGCTTTCCCCTGAGAGTGTGTTTTCTAAAGTACACCCTAGATACACCACTGATTTGGTACTGGTGACCATTGAGCTACCTAACTGTATTTTGAAACATTCCTGTGTTTTCTGTTTCCTAGTGGTAGTAAATAAAATGGATTCTGTTTTACCTAAATGGAGAGACAGCCGGTTTTCTGACAGCCACTGACTGACATTCCATGCTAAGTCTGCTTTCAATATCCGTTTTGCTTTTATTTGACACCATGAGAGCCAAATCATCCGCGTAGAGCAGGAGATCACATGAGCAGGCTGACTGCATGTAATTTATATAAAGGAGGAAGAACAAGGGCCCCAGCACACTTCCCTGAGGGACCCCGCAGTCCACCGTCCTCAGATCTGAAAGGACCCCTCCCACCTCTACACGTTGTTCCCTTCCCCTCAAGTATGAGCTGGCCCAGTTTGTGGCCATATCATTAAAAATCGCTGTCAGGGACGCGGGAACTCATTCTGACTTAGGGGTGCGGGGGTGCGGGGGGTGTGGTCGAGTCAGAGATAAATAATAATAATACCGTCATATTAAATGCATGCGCGAAGCAGAAGACGATTTATTGCAAGCGGCAACAACAAGCATACATCACCAGCCTACCCCACCTGTTGCGCCCCCGTACCAGAACGCTACGACGGACGGGGACGTCTCTAAATGTCGTGCCTTTATTTTTCAATGTTCACTATTCGGACAACAGCCGCACACTTCCAAAGTGATTATACATCTAAAATCGCTTACCTGCTCAAGGGTCCTGCGTTAGAATGGGTGACAGGCAGCTCTCCACTTCAGTCAGTCCTTTATCCATTTTGTCCAGTCTTCTGCCTTGAAGGTGAATTTCTCTGGCGGGGGAACTTGAAACTGACTCATACTTTCGCTTTCACGCCGTTAGCGCTAGCTACCCTGCTGTCTCTAAACTCAAACTCAAACTAGTACTAACGTTACTGTAGCAGCCTACTCTAAAGTCTATACCAACGGATTTCCAGTTCCGCGTTGACGCTTCCAGGCCGCGTCTATTCGAATCCCAACCGGTTCATGTGTCGGCTACACGCTGTTAATAACACTGCATTATCGAGACAGCGCCCCTATGAGGATCTGGCAATGAAGTAGGGTAAATCTGCAGTGCCGCTTCGCTCTTTGACATTGAGTAGCCTCGGTTACAATGGAATAAATGCCAAAACAACCTTGCAGTTGCAGTTACACTCCCATCCAGCAGGGGGTGCTGCAGCCCCTGCCGCACCCCCCCGTCCCGCGTCCCTGATCGCTGTTAACTTCCTTAAGAGGATAGTGTGGTCCACCGTGTCAAATGCCTTTTGTAGGTCTAACATCACCATGCCACATAGATTTCTTAATGTGATCTGTTAGAAACAGAAGACAGGTGTCTGTGGAGTGGGACTTTCTAAAACCTGATTGAAATTCATATAGCAAGTTATGGGATGTAATATATTGATCAATCTGTTCATATATAATCTTTTCTATGACCTTGGACATGACACATAAGATGGACACAGGCCGGTAGTTACCATGGTCCTGCTTGCTGCCTTTTTTGTAAAGTGGTATTACTCTGGCCAGCTTAAGCTCACTTGGAAACGTTCCCGATTCAATGGAAAGATTCACAATATGCGTTATACTGGGGGAAATAACCTGAGCTGCATCCCTAAGGAACATAGCGGGCATGTTGTCTACTCCTGTAGCTTTAGTAGGGTTGCGCTCCAGAAGCTTTTTAAGCACTGTCTCCTCTGTCACTTTTTTTTAAAGGAAAAGGCATTTGTCTGTACCCCCTTTTTTGCATAGTGATCCTGGATATGGGCTATTCCATATCGGTCTGTCTGAATGGGCAATTTAGCGACTAGGTTTTTGGCCACTTTTGTAAAATAGTCATTCAGGCTGTTTGCTACTTCAATTTTTTCAGATGTTGTTTTCCCATCGATCTTCAGGCTTCAGGCCTGTGTTGATTGAATACGTTTGCTTCCTATTTCTAAACATGTTCGTTTTTGCTTGGTGGTACAATTGGAACGTGCGTGCAGTCAATAGCGCCGACAACATTGGGGAAGCCGGCAATGTTAAATAACAATATTTAAATAAGATTGCATGGGATCTCTGAATAAGAATAAAATACAGTCAGGGATATAATTTATTTGTATATACATAACATAGAAAATTGTATATCCCAGACCGTATTTTATTCTTATTTTTATTCTTATTCGTGACTACCTAAATGTTTACTGTGAGCAATCTGTAGTGCTGAATTTCCCTCGGGATAAATAAAGTATTTTTATTCTATTCTATTCTATTTAAATAATAATATTTAAATAATAAATAAGATTGCATGGCTGGGTGGCTGGCTCAATATCATCCTTGATTTCATTGAGTAGATCAATTGCTTGAGCTGGCAACCTGTGTTTCCGGATGATTTCGGTCTCGCTTAAATCAAAAAGTGATGTGCTCATTAGAAATATTCTTTCACAAGCACGCCTGGCATTATGATGCCTTCACCTGGCAACCATTACTGCTGCCATGATCACCTGAGATACTGGCAATGACACCCTTTAAATCTGTACTATCTAAAAGTACAATACAAGTACAATTAATAATAACTCATATCAGAGTCTGTTTTTTAGGTATAATAACTCATATGTTTAGGTATAATAACTTATTAGTTATTATATCTAACACCAGACACTGATACAGGGTTCCCATATCTGAAATTTAAAAAACAGTCCTCTTTTCAGGGGTGGGTGGCCCCGGAACAGCTCAACAGCTCCCAGGTATGATTAGCTTGACCCAGGGCAGGTGTGGCTCCACTGCTCCCAGGTATGATTAGCTTGACCCAGAGCAGGAGTGGCTGCTCCCAGGTATGATTAGCTTGACCCAGGGCAGGTGTGAGTGCTCCCAGGTCTGATTAGCTTGACCCAGGGCAGGTGTGAGTGCTCCCAGGTCTGATTAGCTTGATCCAGGGCAGGAGTGGCTGCTCCCAGGTCTGATTAGCTTGACCCAGGGCAGGTGTGAGTGCTCCCAGGTCTGATTAGCTTGACCCAGGGCAGGTGTGAGTGCTCCCAGGTCTGATTAGCTTGACCCAGGGCAGGTGTGAGTGCTCCCAGGTCTGATTAGCTTGACCCAGGGCAGGTGTGAGTGCTCCCAGGTATGATTAGCTTGATGCAGGGCAGGTGTGGCTGCTTAAACCACAGTGATATAGGCTACATGGGTATTTCTTTATCTATAAAGCTTTTATTGAAAAGTTCTATTATACATCCTAGATTGTCCTACATCTACAGTATCGTGCTGTTTACTCTGTCCTAAGCTCACTTCCTTATTTACTCCGTCCTCAGGTCACTTCCTGTTTACTCCCTCCTCAGCTGCGTGATTACCAAACCAAGCCGCATTTCTCGGAGACGCTCTCTGACTGGCCGACGCCTGTTTCTACACTGGTTAAGCTTAGGCACTCTTTGAAGTTGGTTAAGGTTAGAGTTTGTCTTAGAGCGTGACGGCAAGCTCTTTCGACGGTTAAGCTTAGGCACTCTTTCGAAGTTGGTTAAGGTTAGAGTTTGTCTTAGAGCATGGCGATAGAACGCCAGGTAGTTTGCAGGCTGTTTGACGTGGAAAGGGGCAAAGACACAGCTCGTCACGGATTGGGCAAACACGTCAGTGGCCAATCAGAGAGCGTCAGTCAGTGCCAATAAGAGAGCGTCTGCCAGAAATGCGGCTTGGTTTGGTAATCACGCTCCTCAGCTCACTTACTCCTTGCTCTGTCCTCAGTTCACTTCCTGTTTACTCCACCCTCAGCTCACTTCCTGTTTACTCTGGCCTCAGATCTTTCCTGTTTATTACCTCCTCAGGTAACTTCCTGTTTGCGCTGTCCTCAATTCACTCCCTGTTTACTTTTTCCTCAGCTCACTTCCTGTTTGAGAACTACGAGGCTGTCTTCCCCATCGTAATCCAGCAGCCGTCCCTACCTGTTCTCTACGATATAGGAAAAGGTCTGTCTGTCTGTTCTCTACGATATAGGAAAAGGTCTGTCTGTCTGTCTGTCTGTCTGTCTGTCTGTCTGTCTGTCTGTCTGTCTGTCTGTCTGTCTGTCTGTCTGTCTGTCTGTCTGTCTGTCTGTCTGTCTGTCTGTCTGTGTGTCTGTCTGTCTGTCTGTCTGTCTGTATGTCTGTATGTCTGTCTGTCTGTCTGTCTGTCTGTCTGTCTGTCTGTCTGTCTGTCTGTCTGTCTGTCTGTCTGTCTGTCTGTCTGTCTGTCCTCTACGATATAGGAAACGTCTGTCTGTCTGTCGTCTACAATATAGAAAAAGTTCTGTATGTCCGTCTGTCTGTCCTCTACAATACAGAGAAAGGTCAGTCTGTCTGTCTATCCTCTACAATACAGGAAAAGGTCTGTCTGCCTGTCTCTCTGGCCTCTACCTTAAAGGTTAGAAAAGCAGGTTTGTGACTGGAAGGTCGCCGGTTCAATCCCATGGACGGGCAGGAAAAATCTGTCTGGGGAAGTGACTGCTCCAGTGGAGCTGCTCAGTGGCCAACAGTGTCAGACTTGTAGTTGTACTGGGCATCTCCCAGGTGTGAATGGAACTGTATCAACCTACCATGGTAAATAAAGGTTAAAAACGGAACCTACTCAGGTAAATAAAGGTTAAAAACAGAACCTACCCAGGTAAATAAAGGTTAAAAACAGAACCTACCATGGTAAATAAATGTTAAAAACAGAACCTACCATGGTAAATAAAGGTTAAAAACAGAACCTACCCTGGTAAATAAAGGTTAAAAAGATAACCTACCCAGGTAAATAAAGGTTAAAAACATAACATACCCTTGTAAATATAGGTTAAAAACAGAACCTACCCTGGTAAATAAAGGTTAAAAACAGAACTAAATAAAGGTTAAAAACAGAACCTACCCTGGTAAATAAAGGTTCTCCATTACTAACTTTACATTTAGTTTAATAATATCAACGTTGTTGACTGTTATGATTTAATTACCCTTTAAATGTGTTTACTTAAGTATACTTCTTGTGTACATATTATATTAATATTCAAACAATATATATATTTTAATCAACACAACTCTCTCTCTCTCTCTCTCTCTCTCTCTCTCTCTCTCTCTCTCTCTCTCTCTCTCTCTCTCTCTCTCTCTCTCTCTCTCTCTCTCTCTCTCTCTCTCTCTCTCTCTCTCTCAGACATAAACTCCCAGGTGACCATAACCACCAAGACGTTTCTTCGGTACAAAAAGCTGAATGTGTTGATTCAAAGCATACGGCGTTTCTATGAACACATTAAGATCATCATAGCAGATGACAGCTTTCAGCCACAAAACGTATCTGGCAAGAATGTAGAGAGGTACATCATGCCACCAGCAAAGGTAGATATGAGTTCCTCTATTCTATTATGTTATAAGAGTGAGACAGTAGTTAAGTATTGAAGAGAGGACGCTGGCGTGTTTATCGCCGCTTCTCACTCTGTGGAAAAGTCTGTTTTTCTGTGTGTAATAAATCCCTACTTTTACTGCAAGTAGCAAGGATTCATTATCTAATCTTATCTAATCGTAACAATAATCCTTGAATCTGCTAACAGTCTGAAGATCGCACTATTTTGACTGGAGTACTCACCCAACTCTTAGCTGCCCGGTCAGCTGTTAGCCCTATAGCTCTGCTGCTACTGTAGCTTGCTTGCTAACAAGCTAACCACCTCCGGTGCTTGCGGTCTTCTGAGGACATCCAAAGCTCCTTGACTCGCCTGATCGGATGCCACGCCATCGGGACTTCCCACAACTCATCTCCCTGGGCTGCCTTTCACTCCTGGCTATACTGCTAGCTGCAACTGTCATTAAGACTCTGAGGCTCCTTTGTCGCCCTCATTACGTGCACAGAGCCTCCCGATGCAAGTTTGTCTACTATTCAAACCATCCAATTCCCTCCGTGTTGTCTGACAGGCGCTCCAACAGTGTGCAGCTGCGACATCATCACAACAAACCACACGTTTGTCCAATCTGCTGCCTCTGGTTTGGGTTGACATCCCTCCATCTCTGTCTGCCCCAGCTTCCATCAACAATGCAACATTCAGCGGTCGGGTGGCGTAGCGGAGATTGCGTTCGTCACCAACACCGGAGACGCTGGATTCGCCTGTTCGAATCCAGCTCACAGCTCCGGCGTTGTCACCAGCTTGGCTGGCCGTTCACACTAATACAATTGGCTGTATTAGAGGGTGGGAAAGCTGGCGGGGTGGGTCCGGGTCGTTGTAAACAGCGACTCCTACAGTTCGGTCGGGGCGCCTGCTCAGCGTGGATAAGATCTAAGGGGGGTAGTGTGATCCTTCCACACGTTACACCCGCTCAGTGAGAATCCGCGCTGCCAGGTGAAAAGAAGCGGTTGATTGGCTAGACGTGTGTCGGAGGAAGCACGTGATAGCCTCCACTCTCCCAGACCGACTGTGGGGGGTAAGTGCGCAGCGACCAGGAAGGGGATTGGGAATTGGCATTACGACTAACATTGGGATGGGAGAAAATCGGAGGAAAAAGGAGGGGGAAAAAGATCAAAAATAAAATAAAATAAAACAATGCAACATTCAGGCGCGGCTGGGTAGCGCAGCGGACTAAGCGCCTGCCTACCATCGCAGAGACACTGGTATCGAATTAAAAGGATAAAGATATTAATCTCTTGGATCTTCCACTTATAATGTAAATTAACCCTGGGTTCTTTTAATTGAATGTCGGCGTGGTGAACAGAAATGAGACGAGTCAGATGGCAGTCAGCAGTTTTACTGAACTCTCACAGCACGAATAGATCACAATCCGGACCACGCAATGCATGCACCTCCACACACGGAGCGAGCAGTTGCCAAGTGGTGGTCGCGATAATACATCGTCACATCATTTATACATTTGTCATTGGCCACCCCTCCTCCTGGCTTAATGATTGATAGTTGTCATCGTCATAGCCTGAGGACAAAGGGACTTAAGGCGGGAAGAGAGGTAGAGGGAGGGGCACCCCCAGTACGTGCCTTTCATTAAGGGTGGGGGCCGAACGATAATTGGTCCCTTGGGTCCCCCGCATTTGGGCGGTTGTGTATCTGTGTGTATATGATTGTGTATGCGTTTGAAATGAGTGTGTGCGAGACTGAGTTCATGTCCTCAGATTTGATCATCACTCTTTTACTTGACACTTTTGCGATACTTAAGCAACCACCTGGTGGCCATAAATCCTATGTGTGTTTATCTGTGTGTATGTTTGTGTGTAAGTGTGTGTGAAACTAACTGTCTATCAGTGTGTATGTGAGTGTGTACGTGCATGTGAGACGGCCAGGCGTCAGACGCAAGCAGCAAGAGGAGATGTGCGCGTGGGTGCACGTGTGTGTGTGTGTAGAGAGGGGCCCAGAGCCAAAAGGTCAAACCAAACTATGTGTGTAAAGGAGACTTGGCTTCGGCCTGCACCACAGGGAAGTAGGTCAAACCAAATGCGGGAGAGGAGAGAACAAACTCAGCGAGGGTGGTTTTAATGGTTTAAATATTAATTCTATCACCTTATCAAAAGGGTATGACAGTAGTTTTGATGGTTTATTCCTTCAGAATCCAGCTGTCAGCGGTACCTCCGGCTTGGTCGGTCGTCCATACTAACCAATTGGCAGTGTTAGCGGGTGGGAAGCCGGCGGGGTATGTATCCTGGTCGTTGTAAACAGCGACTCCTACAGGTCGGTCGGGGCGCCTGCTCAGCGAGGGAGGGAACTGGGGGAAGTAGTGTGCGCCTCCCACGCATTGCGCTCCCCCAGTGAGAGTCCTCGCTGTCAGGTGAAAAGAAGCGGCTGGCTGACTCCACATGTATCGGAGGGGACATGTGATAGCATCTATCAACCCTCCCTAGACCGGCAAGTGGGGGGGAAATGCGCGCAACGACCAGGAAGAGGAGGGGGGAATTGGCATAACGACTAAATTAGAATGGGAGAAAAATACAGAAAAAAAGGAGGAGAAAGGGTAGATCAAACAAAAAAAATGCAACATTCATGCTCCAGAATGTTCGCTCTCTCAATAATAAATCTCTTCTCATCCATGATATAATTACTGACAGGAAAATAGATTTTTTTATGTCTTACTGAGACATGGCAAAGGCAACAGGACTTCATCCCACAAAATAAAAACCTGGATGTCATCTAACCTCCTCAAACTGAACAACAATAAAACTGATCTCAGGGTTGTGGCACCCAAGGCCCAGCTCCGGAAGGTTGGAGATCTCACCCTGGACATAGACGGCTGCTCCATCTGCCCTTCCCCAAAGGTCCGCAACCTGGGCGTCATCCTGGACTCCACCCTTTCCTATCAAGCCCATGTCAGTTCCATCACCAAATCCACCTTCTATCACCTCAGAAACCAGCTGAGACCATCATCCATGCCTTCGTCACCTCCCGCCTGGACTACTGCAACGGGGTCCTGTCCGGGGTTCCAAGTGATAGATTACAGTGTTCTTCAGCGTCTAATCAGCTTGTCACCTGCTCCTCCGTGACTTTCCTCTGCATTGTGTTTGTCATCAATACTTGGTTATCTCACATTGGCTGTCACACACTGTATCAACCCCGTCCATGCAATCCATCTCATAAAGTATGCGACACTGGCAATGTGATCTACTTCTTTAGATTGTGATGTTTATTTTCATAAACATAGCTTCGTACAAGATGTAAACAATTCTGAAATGTCCTTGAACAGTCTTTGAAGAAAAACTAAATTCATTATTCTACCGTCTCTTCTGCTTTTAGTCCAATGGTGGTTGAGGCCTAGCTGTCCAGAAGGCCTTCCCTGTTAGCCGAAGCTAGCAATGTCATGGCAATTCCCCTCCCCCACCCAGCGAGGGTGAGGAGGGATTTCAAAGTCTCTGTCAACGCGTCTGCCCGTCTCCGCCTCGTAGTCTAATTTTACCCCGGAAGACACTCGCAGCTCATAACGTTTTTCCCCTAGCAACGGAGGCCCTGCCCCCTTTTCTCGTTACTAAGTGACATGATACCATGGCAGTCTGGTCTTTGACACACTAAACGTCCCTTTTCTCCCCATAGCTACGGCTTCTCTCTCTGACCAAACCTCCCCCCACCAGTGCTATGTTACCTGTTTATTGCACAATGTTGTTTTATTGGATTCTATCATAAGTTTATTGCACAATGTTGTTTTATTGGATTCTACTATATGTTGTTACTACTGTATTGCACATTGTTGTGGGCAAGACCACCCGCATTTCATTGTATACTTGTATGCCGTGACAAATAAAACTCTTGACTTGACTTGACTTGACTTGGCTATCAGTTGTTGATGTTACCAACCGGCCGACCTTGGAGCCCAGCCCATGGCTCATCTGTTGCTATTAGCCTGTGGCTTCCCAGTCTAACTTGAAAGCACACACGACTGATACTGTCCTGCTCATCTGAGATCTAATAGCAGATGCTGTCATCTACAGATATTTACATTATATATACATAATAACAAGGCCATTTCTATCACAAGCAAAACCCTGGACAGGCTCCAGTATGTTCAAAACTCAGCTGCCAGGGTTCTCACCCGCACCAAACCCTGGCAGCACATCACCCCCACCCTCATCCACCTCCACTGGCTCCCCATCAAATCCTGCATCACCTACAAATCCCTCCATGCTCTGGCACCTCAGTACCTCACTGACCTCCACCCCCTCACTCAGTCACTGCGATCCTCAGACACTGGTCAGCTCTCCATTCCCCGAACCAGACTGCGGACCTTTGGGGACAGAGCTTTCAGCGTGGCAGCTCCCACCCTCTGGAACTCCCTCCCTGCAGAACTCTGCAACACCCCAACTCTGGAGTCTGTCAAAGACTCCTCAAAACCCACATCTTCAACTGGGCCTTTAACCCCTAATTTCCCACTTTGAATGTTGTGTCTGTCGACCATTTTTTATTTTATTTTTTTCTCCTATGTAAAGCGACCTTGGGTTTTATGAAATGTGCTATATAAAACAAAGTTATTATTATTATTGTATTCTACTCTACTCTATAAGAGTGAAACATAGTAGTTAAGCATTATATTATGTTATACTCTAAGAACATGACAGAGTAGTTAAGCATTCTATTGTATTCTACTCTACTCTATAACGGTGAGACAATAGTTCAATATTATTGTATTTATTCTAAGAACAAGACAGAGTAGTTAAGTATTCTATTGTATTCTACTCTACTCTATAAGGGTGAGACAGAGTAGTTAAATATTCTATTCTATTCGACTCTACTCTATAATAGTGAGACGTATTCTATTGTATTCTGCTTTACTCTATAAGAGTGAAACAGTAGTTAAATACTATATTGTATTCTACTCTATAAGAGAGGCAGAGTAGTTAAGTAGTATTATCTAATGCATACCATACTGTATCTAGCTAGGCAGTATATCATATCTAGCTTACTAAATACAGATTTAAATGAACAGAAAAGATTAACAACAAATTCTCAATAAAAAAGAAAGATGTAAATTACGTCCAAAGTGTAAAATGGGGTCATTATTTTAAAGGAATAGTTCTGATATCATTATGTTAAACTACGTTTTTTTTGGAACCCTCTCCCTATGTCTTACTTACTAATAATGCTGTTGTCTGGTTGAGTTCTTAATCTGCACAATCCATATTTTTCGGCATACTAGCTCTGGATAGTTAGCCACAAACCAATGCAAAGTCAATGGGGTCAAGCTCTTGTTTGTACAAGTTGACTGAAGGTAACTGGAATCTACTTCATGGTGCACACAAAGTAGATTTCGGTGAGCCTCAGTCAGCTGGAACAGATTGACCCCATTGACCTTTCATTGGTGTGTGGCTAACTATCCAGAGCTAGTATGAGGGACAGCTTGGAATGTGCTGAGAAAGGACTCTACTGATTCCTGGTAGGTAAGGAATAGAACAATCACAACTATGCCTTTAACTTTAAAGAGTGGAAAGACTATTCTGTCAACTGAAATACCAACACAGAGATGATGCTACGTTGATGCTATGAGGCCAGTCCTGCTGAACAGGAATACCACACTAACATGTTAAAAACCAAGACACCCTTTTAACCTGGAAACGTAATTCCTCCCTCAGGGCTGGTTTGCTGGCAGGAACCTGGCCATATCCCAGGTTACCACCAAGTACTTCCTGTGGGTGGATGATGATTTCCTGTTTACTGAAAACACCAAGATAGAGAAGATGGTGGAGGTGATGGAAGCCACACCAGAACTAGACATGGTGAGAGGAACATCCATAGACCCAAGTATACTGTATATCAACTCAAGTATACTGTATATAGACCCTAGTCTACTGTATATATACCCTAGTTTATGTATATAGACCCTAGTCCACTTTATATAGACCCTAGTCCACTTTATATAGACCCTAGTCTACTGTATATAGACCCTAGTCTACTGTATATATATACCCTAGTTTATGTATATATACCCTAGTTTATGTATATAGACCCTAGTCCACTTTATATAGACCCTAGTCCACTTTATATAGACCCTAGTCCACTTTATATAGACCCTAGTCTACTGTATATAGACCCTAGTCTACTGTATATAGACCCTAATCTACTGTACTACTTTCACTACCACACTACAGAAGCAGGGGCGTATCTAGACCCAGCACTCTACTGGGGCACAGGGGGGCACAGAAGTATATGAAGAAAGAAATGAAAAAATGTTGCCGGTTTTGGCCGTTTTTTGAGCAAAAATTGGTGGATTTTGTAACTTTTTCTTTTTCTTTTTACTTTATTTCGGTTTTAGGGTTAGGTTAGGGTTATGTTATTTAATTATTTTGGGGAGCCAGCCTCCCAAACTCCTGAAATGCATAGAAATCTATGAAATAAATAAAACAATCTGACATTTATATTAAAAAGAGCTAGCCCCCCAAACCCCTAAAATACATAGAAATCTATGCATTTTGGAACAGTTACTATATATATAGTCAAGAAAGCATTTAGTCATACTTAAAGTTTGAAGTGCTTTACTTGCATTGAGGAGACATCATTAGAAAGCACGATGTATGTTTCCATAGTTACGCAGATGACACACAATTGTACATCTCCGCTGAACCAAATGATCACACAGCTATAAACTCCATTTCTGCCTGTCTCTTAGCAATAAACAAATGGATGACGAACAACTTCCTAAAATTAAATGAGGGCAAAACTGAAATCCTACTAGTCGCCGTCGGTCCTATAACAAAAAGAGAAATGTTACAGAGCAATATGGGGCAACTTACTCCTTGGAAAAAACCCGAAGTTACAAGTAAGTAACCTACACTGGCTTCCGGTAACATTTAGAATTGATTTCAAGGTCCTCCTCCTTATATACAAAGTATAAACATTGCGATCATCTACTACTGGTCTATTGAAGGTTCCAAGCCACAGTCTAAAGAAAATCGGGGATGCAGCCCGCACCTTTGCTAACTATGCACCAAAGTTATGGAACACACTACCTATGGACATTAGGGAAGCTAGATCTCTTAATATTTTCAGAAATAAGCTAAAAACGTACCTCTTCACCATAGCCTTCTAATACACCCCGCTGTAGCACTATTTTACTCTGGCCATTCTATTGCATAATTTTACTATCTATTCTACTATTCTATTATTGCACTGTATTATTGGTGTGCAAACCAGTCAACTTACAAAAAAGAGCCTGTTGGAGGATTTCAACAAGATAAATGCGACAACAGTGCAAAATATTTCACTATAATATTTCAAAGCGAAGTAAAAAATATTATAATAATTATTTGATCATGTTAAATTATCATTTGATCATGTTAAAAAAGGGAAAATAAAAAACATTTGTTAAAAAAAAGAAAAAATTATCAGTGGGGCACAGATGATCATCAGTAGATTGATTGATTGATTGAAAAGTGTATTAACAGATTGCAGAATGGGTACAGTACAGTACAGCTCAATACATACAATTGTTAAGAGGATGCAGACCTGAGAAAGACTTTCGTCTTGTTTCCATCAGGGTCCTCCATTTTCAATTCATCATATGACACACACGACATACAGATAGACAGCACTGCTAATCTATACATTTATGACATACCAGATTTTCAAATACAGTACTGTTTGTGATACTAAAAAAATCCAGAAAAAGAGTGTATATACATTTGACATAGAAACTGTGCATTGGGGGAGGTTGGGTAGGTGGGGTGGGGCTGTACATTGGAGGTGGGGGGGGGGGGTTGGGTAGGGGGGGGGGGCACTGTACATTGGAATACTGACCTACATTTGACATAGAGTGCCCTACTGATAGTGGTCTAAATACGCCCAGGGATAATGTGTACGAGGTCATTGTCGCAAAATAATTGACCGACACGGAGTTTAAAATACAGAGGCGCCTCGCCGAGGTGTTTTAAACGTCAGTGAAGGTCAATTATTTTGCGACAATGACCTCGTACACATTATCCCTTCCGTTATCCGTCCGCTGTCAGCCCAAATAAAGTTATTATTATCGCTGGCAGGTGTGTGGACTGATTGCACTGCTGCAGTGTGTGTCAGTGGGCTTGATTGCGAACAGCTGCGAAAAACAATAATCACCGGTGGTTATCGAAAAATAATTCACCGCTGTCAGGGGCTATTGACCAATCACAATCAAGCATTTCGGCTAATGTTAAAACGCCATGTAATAAAGAAGGTTAACCTTTCACTACCACACTACAGAAGGTTAACCTTTCACTACCACACTACAGAAGGTTAACCTTTCACTACCACACTACAGAAAGTTAACCTTTCACTACCACACTACAGAAGGTTAAGCAGGGTCTCTTCTCCAAAGTTTAAACTGATTGGATATTGAGGCGTGAGTGAAGGTGTGTTGATGAACCTGCCTAACCTAACCTTAATGGGTAGTTGGATAATAATAATATGATATTACAAAGACCAATGAATTGAAGTTGTCTCTCCAAAGTGTAAACTGTACCTCGTTGTACAGTGAGCTGTAAAGCAAGGTAGTCTTCTTGATTTAACTTATTTATTTATTTACAAAAGTGCTGAAAATGACACTTGGTTATACTTTTCTTTTTCTTTCAAAACTGGCAAAGTTTATTTTTAATATCAGGAAGGAAATGTCCTGTAATTAAGCATGTATCTAAGTTACAATGGCTATAGCCTTTCACAATTACAATTATATTCATAAAATATTGAAATGTTTAAAATAGAAATAGAACATCTCTCTCTCTCCTTGTCTCTAACTCTTCCCCCCTCCCCCCCCTCTCTGCCTGTTTCTCTCTTTCTCTCTCTCTGTCTCTCTCAATGTCTCTCTTTCTCCCTCTCTCTCGCTCCATTTCTCAATGTGTCTCTCTCTCTCTCTCTCTCTCTCTCTCTCTCTCTCTCTCTCTCTCTCTCTCTCTCTCTCTCTCTCTCTCTCTCTCTCTCTCTCTCTCTCTCTCTCTCTCTCTCTCTCTCTCTCTCTCTCTCTCTCTCTCTCTCTCTCTCTCTCTCTCTCTCTCTCTCTCAGGTGGGGGGTTCAGTAGGTAAAAACAGGTTCTACTTTTCGTTGGAATATGAGGAGGGAGATACAGAGGGCGGCTGTTTGAAGCGGAAGTCAAGTGGACGGTTCCACACACTGCCTGGTTTCCCACAATGCTTTCTGGCTAGTGGAGTAGTCAACTTCTTCCTGGGTCGTACCGACGCCGTGCGCAGGGTGGGGTTTGACCCCAAGCTACGGAAAGTTGCTCATTCAGGTGGGAGGAACCAACTAGTAAATGGTATTATTAACGAAGGTTCTGTATCACACTAGCTCCCGCTCAGCGTCTCATTGCATATATCTCGCTTCAGCATATATACACTGAATACATTTCTAAATGTACCTTTAAATGCCAGCATTCATCTGGCCACACCCCCATCCGCTTACCTATATAAGCAGGGGTGGTGCCACACACTCATCTCCTTCTCAAATTTCATCACAAGCAACGTGTTGCTCATATGCCCACTTGACGTGGAGAAAAATATTGGCTGGAAGAGCAATGTTTACGAGGAAATGAAGAACAAGGAGATACGTTGACATCATATCTTTATTTTCTCTCTCACTATTTCCGAGAAAATACGGCGATATTGTCTTCGTCACTGGAGTGTCTGGAAGATGGTGATCATTCTAAAATCCTCCACCGGTTTTCGTATTAGGAGCACACCGCTGCATGCCTCTCAACTGCAGTTCTTTGCTGTGTTGGTTGGGGTGAAACCTTACAGGACACAGCTGAACTGTAGGACGCGCCGCTGTTGTGAGAAGCGGTGGGTTTCAGGTTGGGTGAGTACTGTTTTGCTTGCGGCTCCACTTGTCTGTTAGTGCTATGGGGGCTAACTGACAATGTTTTACGAACACCGGCCCCAGATTAAGGTCTTTTGTTCAGCCTTTTAGGCAGCAGCGGAAGACCTTGATCTGAAGCCCATTATAGTTTAACTAGTGGGCCACGACCATTAACACTGGTGATCCCTGTGTTTTCTGGACGAGTGGATGTCTCTCTGTCACCGTGTTAGGCCCCATCTTTCATATCCAAATGAGAGTATTCCCTCACGAGGAGATATGGGCATAGATGTTCATTAGCGGAAGATCTGTGTTCAAAGTCAGCTACACAGGCCAATTGGGTATTGTGCTGGCTCCGTCGGGTGTTGGTAAAACTGTGTTAACATCTTGTTTCTCTTTTCTCTTAAAAAGTGAGGAGGGTTTCAGAACGGCGGCCTGTCTGGGTGAGTGTTATATCATTGTGTACAAGTTCAGGTGATAGCTGCTTAGCTTACGTGCTAGTGGTGGCCTACTGTTAGCCAGTCAGCTGTTAGCTGCGGCGCTAGCCTGCTGTGATCACTAGGTGGCCTATCTAGGTTAGGCTAGGAAACGTTAGCTTGCTGCTATCGCTGCTTAGCTTACGTGATAGTGGTGGCCTACTGTTAGCCAGTCAGCTGTTAGCTGCGGCGCTAGCCTGCTGTGATCACTAGTTGAGTAGGTGGCCTACCTGGCTAGGCTAGGAAACGTTAGCTTGCTGCTATCGGCCGAGGCCCAGCGCGGGGTGGCTCCGGCCCCTCGCGCGCCGCCGCGGTTCTCAACTCCCCTCTCCCTCACGGGGAGAGGCGGGGGGGGATTCGAAGCTCCCCTCTGGTCGCCTGCGCCGTTCGCTCGGCGTCTCACGGGCAGGGGCGGTAGCGACTGACGGTTGGAGCGGCCGTTAGCTTAATGCTACTCTGTTGAACGTGCTTTGATTATAACATGTTTTAACACTCTTGACTACGACGTCATCTTTGACAGAGGATGTTCGTCGACCCTGCCCTGAGCCAGGACGGCAAGGATTGCGTCAACAAAGGAGACCGTAGCGACGGGTTGGAGCGGCGACGCTGGCCGGGTCGTCAACACAGAATGGCTGTGTTTACTACGGTGCCTTGAGACTGCACTTCGTTGATCTACGCTCCGGGTAGGCAAGGTTTGGCCAGACCTTATACACTTCTTCTGGCTTTCCCTTCTAAATGTTTTGTAAATAACGATGTTTTCCAAAACGAGTGTTGCTGCACTACATTTAGGATACGACGCGAGTTATGTGTGAATTGTCTTGTCACTGGTATTTAGCTTCTCCATGCAAATCGGGTTGTTGTTACAGATGTGAAAATGATCTGGTTTGTTGTGTTGAGAAACATCATGTGTGTTTATATGTACCGTGTACTCACAACTAAGGGGGTTAACTAACCTATAAAGCTATGCTTAGTGACAAAATGAGTAAAGAATGATTTTCTCAGCCTGTAATGACAATGAACAGTGCACATATTAACAGGTTTTCCTGTTTTAACTGGCCGTATTAAGGGTAAAGTAGGAGGATTGTGTTTCCCCCCGGTTCCCTGGGGACTTCTTCATCCTCCTATCAGACATGTTGTTGCACTACATTGCGTCACTGTGTGGTAGGGATGCAATGTAACCCTTAGCTTGATTGCTGAGGTTGTGCTACAACTGCTGGAGAAACTTTATTTTCCTAAAAGAAAAGATTGTTTGGTCGCTTTCGTGTGTGCTTAGCAAGGCCTGTGGCCGATACTAATCGAGAATTATGTATTCTCTCATTATGAAAAACGGCGTTCCTCTGTAGAGTGTTTTTGCCATTTTTTGTAGGTGATGATGGGTTGTGTGTGTCATGTGACCTACAACTGGGTTGGACTGGCCACAGAAGCACATGTGTAAGTTTGATACCGGGGCTCTTGGAGAGCCCTCTCCATTCTGTGTTTTTTCCTTAGTAAAAATCAGATAGCAGGTTAGCTCATGCGCTGTGTGAAGCTGTCAGACGCTTCATGGAGCTGACTATGACTGTGTCATACTCTCTTTTTGTCATTACATCGTATCATGGGTGTGGGGCAGTAGCGGCTCGTGGATGCTTCGCCACTAGGGGTGCTATACCAAACATTTTGCAAACATGTACAGTACCACGCAACCGACTCATGGCAAGACGTGAGCGATTCGACTCACGCTCACGGCAATGAATCGGCTCTTATGAACGAGTCGCTCAGCTGTTACTACAACAACACACAACCAGTCAAATAAAGTATAGTCTAATTCACAACTTGAAACACAATATATAAATAGAAAAGTTAGAAACAAAACTCGCTCCGTCTCCAAACACACGCAGATCTCTCCCTCTCTCCTTCTCTCTCTCACACACAGCGCGACGTGGAATCGATTCGTTACACAATCAGACCTATTATATACCAAGAATAACTTCAGTATGAGTACAGGGCTGTACACATATTTTGCATATTGTTAAACGAGCCAAGGCTAGCTATTAAACTATCGATATGAATCGAAAATCTGGGACCCTGATGTAAACAAGACAAACGTCTTTCTCTGGTCTGCATCCCCTTAACAATTGTGTGTATTGAGCCGTACTGTATTGTACCCATTCTGCAATCTGTTAATAAAGTTCTCATTCATTCATTCATTCAAACATAGACGATATTGAACAAGCCATAATCCACGTATTTTCAATCCAAAAGCGAGAGAGAGAGAGAGAGAGAGAGAGACTCACTGTTTAGTTGACACGTCCAGGGCAGGAGGGCTTGCCTTGATAAAGTAGTGTATAATCCACTGTTGATGTATTCCAGACCACTGTCCACTGTGTCCAGACTGCATCCGCCATATAGCTTGTTAGCCAAGTGTTAGCTTGTTAGCAGTTAGCAGCACCACACAACACAAGTACTTCATTCCTTTGTCCATTTCCGCTCGAACAGACTGCAAACTACCTGGCGTTCTATCGCCATGCTCTAAGACAAACTCTAACCATAACCAACTTTGAAAGAGTGCCTAAGCTTAACAGTCTAAAGAACTTGCAGTCACGGCACGCTCTAAGACAAACAGCTGCCTGCATCTCACAACAACACAACTATCTCTACCACCAACGGACCAACCTAGGAATAAGCTAGAATTGGAACATTAGAAATTGGATTCGGCCAATCAGAGATCGTCTCTGTGAAATTCTGCTACGGAAAAAAATACTGGCGTCGGCCAATCAGAGAGCGTCTCCGCGAAATGCGGCTACAGAAATTCTTGACGCTACTGGCTAGACCGCTTCAAATCGCGCCCGGATTCCAACATAATAGTCATATTTCAACGCACAACGCGTTATGCACTGATTGGCTGTGACGGATACAGCGATCAAACTGTGACGCGCACTCAGAGCGATATCGCGTCTAGCCCGGGCCGAGAAATACGAAAAAATAAAAAAAATAAAAAAACGTGAGTCACTTCCTGCTCAGGAAAACGAGTGTTTTTTTATTTTAGATAATAACGTTATATTGTGCATTGGAAATACAAACACACTTAAAATGAGTAAATATTATTTATTTTAAACATGTTTATATTATTTATAGGGCTATAAAACAAAAAACGAAAAAGTTTTATTTTCTTCTTCTCTGATTTAACAGCAGGTGGGGCGGCGCCCGTGCGCCCCTAGTGGCAGAGCCGCCACTGGTGTGGGGTCGTAAAGGGGTGAACTGGTAACCTTTCCTCCCCCCTTTTTCTGTTGGTCAGGGGTAAACCCCCTGTCCTTCAAGGTTCCTGTCACGTTGCGGTTCGGCACGTTACAGGGTGAGGGGGGGGGGGGGGGGGGGGGAGAGAGTTTCCTGGTCCCACGGCCTGGAATATTGGGCGTGTGCACCGCAGAAATTCCCCCGCCAATGAGTATGTCACCGTGCGTGTCTCTGTTGGTAGGACTTCCGTGTGCTGTTCACGTCCATGTGATGGATCTGTTTTGGGGGGGTGGTCAGGGCTCCTCCTCACCAAGCTCCTATTCGGGCCTTCTGTGAGTTGGGACTCCTCCTTCCATGTGAGGGAGCCTCCTTCAGAGTACAGCGCCTCCTCCTCAGATTGTCAAGGTGAGTGGACCCTCAAGAAGGAGTCCTACTCTATTGTGTATGTATTCGATTCAATTCGATTATTGAGTGTGTATGGGTTCAGTGCCTCCTCCCCGGAGAGCCCTAAAACCAATTTTTTACATGGCTCAAGGCAATATATTCTTTTCAATCTGTACAGCTCGCGTGGGAAGTCTCTCTGGGGATTCCCGTCTCCTTCCTATGGGAGGGTGGTGGGATGTAAAAATGTGAAAAAAATTTACCCCCGGCTGTGTAGACTGGGATACATACTGTTGGTGCTTCCTGCTTTTCTATTAAAAATAGTTGGAGTTAGGAAGTGTCACACCCCTCTTGTCGTTCCCCTGGGCGCCTTGGGGATTCAATGACAGGTCTAAATAGCCTGTTCATTGATGTGGGTGTGTCCCGACGCACGTATAGTGCTAGCTCGGGGTGTTCTGTAAACAGGCGACTGACTGGCACGCCTTGGTTGCTTGAGGTTAAAACGGCGTTTTTATAAAGCAACTGGGATGGAGGTTTTTCCTCTTCCGACGACCAAATCCGACAATCTGGTTTGGTTATCGACGGATTCTCGTTCATATCTGGTGGATGATGAAGGATGGAATGGATCTGAACATATGTAGAGGGGTCTCACGCCCTGGGGGTGGGCCACCGGGCGTGGTTCGCCCGAACGTCTGGGTGGCGCCTTCTTTTCATGTTTAAGATCAACACGCATATCTGCCCCTTCTCCTGGAGTAGGCATGTCGGCGTGGTTAGGGCACGGGACTGGTTCTGGTCACGCTGGTCCGGATCAGTTGAACCCGTTGTCCGCCGGGGATGCAGATCTGCTGTTCTGGTACCCTGAGGGACTTGGGCTTTTTTCAGGGGGAAAAATGCCAGGTCGGTCCGGGTGTCACAGGGTTAAGCACTATGGAGACCCTGGTTGGGTACGTTTTTTACTCAGCACTGTCGTAATGGCTTACGGCCATGCCAACCTGTACACGCTCGATCTCGTCAGATCTCGGCCGCTACACAGGTTGGTCCTGGTTAGTACTTGGTTGGGAGACTGCCTGGGAATACCAAGTACGGTGTGCTTGGGGCTGGTTCTCCATTCTTTTTCGCTCCTCTCTCACGCATGGCGAAGAGGGGCCTGTTGGGGTGGTCTTTGACCTCCTCTGGTGACCCTGTGCTTCCCGTATCGCCGGGCCTGGTCCGAAGTAATGTTTGGTCGACCCGTAGGCCTGGGTTAACCCTTTTTTGAAAAACTGAAACACTTGTACTGCGGTATAGCCGGTGTATACCCGCAGGTGTGTTTTGGAGTTTTTTCTTGAGGGGTTATAGGAACAACCACCGCATTGAGTAACACCAAGGTGGTTGATTCCCTGGTGTGTTGGAGCAGTGTCAACTCCCAGGTTCACCGGTTGAGGGTGCCCCTGCACGTTCATGACGTCTGCCAATCGTGTCAGCCTTCTCTGCCTCAACCCCTCTGGGTGGGTTTTTTTTAATGGAGGCTTGGTCATGCAACACCGCCAGCTTACGCCCCTTCCGCCGGGGCGGCTGTGTTCAGCTGTCTCCTCTGGCGCCTGTCTCGTCCGCAGTCTCCAGGCTAGGGTTAACAGCCTGTTGCCTGGTTTTTCCCCGGTGCACTGCCTGCTTCCGTTGGTTAACCTTTTTTGTGTGCTTACGGCCATGCTGACTGCCTGTTCTGCAGGGTCAGTGTGCCAGGCGGTGTACTATTGGGGGGACAGGGCCCGCTCGGCTGAGGGGCCTTTTGTCCGAATACGCTGGCGATGTGGGGGGCGGGGTCACTAAGTGCCCACCTGGTGGGGTCTTGATGCTGGCATCATGGACTTCTCCGGGCCCCCGTTCCAGGGGGTCCAGTCCCTTTGGTGGGTCTGGGTCTTCCTTCGCGCTCCGCTGCTACGGCCTTGCCACGGGGTTGGGTTTACCCTTGACCCCGTGATTCTAGGGGGCAGTAACGAGGTTGTTCCCTCCGTTCGTTCCCGGGTGGCATGCGGGTTGTGCGTGTGTGTAGTCGTGGGGTCAGGCCACGGTCTGCTCACCCTGTGCGTTGAGTTGCTTGAGTGCCTCTTCGCACGGTCGGGTCCGTCGCCCTCCCGGGAAACCTCTAATAGGGGGGGTGCCCTCCATTAGGGGGGGTCGTGGGGGCTCGGCCCTCCCTGTTCTGATGGTTGTGGGGGGCCTTCAGCGGGGTGTATTTGTCGAGCTTCTAGCTCCCGCTCAGCTCCTATTATGCAATGAGACGCTGAGCGGGAGCTAGTGTGATACAGAACGTTATGTTATGACTATAACCAAGTTCTGTTAACACTAGTGGACGCTCAGCGTCTAGACGCCGCTGCGGCCCTTGATTTTTCATTGTGGTGAAATTTGTTGGGAAGGAGATGAGTGTGTGCCACCACCCCTGCTTATATAGGTAAGCGGATGGGGGTGTGGCCAGATGAATGCTGGCATTTAAAGGTACATTTAGAAATGTATTCAGTGTATATATGCTGAAGCGAGATATATGCAATGAGACGCTGAGCGTCCACTAGTGTTAACAGAACTTGGTTATAGTCATAACCTAACGTTATCCTATAACCCTAGTTATATTGGAGTATTGGTGAGTGCTCTGCTCACTTTTGGAATGTTCCCCATCACATTCTGTGATTTTGAAAACTTTCAGCAACAATGCACCTACACCTGTCCGCAGACCAGGATGCAGAAACAAATTAGTGGGGGGGCATAACATTTTCTCGGGGGGCAATGATTTTTCCACATACCAGGTTCCCTTTCATCTGTTTCAGTTGGGACAGCGGCACTGTGGCTTGCTTGGCGCTGCCCACAGTGCTGAACTAAACAGCAGAGAGGCAACTGAAAAATCTAATTTCTCTCTCTCTTAAGAACATTCACTTATACAAAAACAGACTGAACGGATATATATCTTTGGGAAGTATCCATTTATTCAACACTTTTGAATTCACTGACAAACTGAACTGAACTGACAAAAATAAGGTGCATAAAAAAGCAAACAAAATTCCTCCACAGGCTACTCACCAATTATTAGTAGAGCCGAGCGGCAGTTAAAACACTGTCCTTTCCTGAACTTTTTTGTTAAGTCCTTCTAAAACTTAACACCTACTGTATGTCCTTCTCAAACTAAACACCTACTGTATGTTCTGCTGAAACTAAACACCTACTGTATGTGCTGCTGAAACTAAACACCTACTGTTATGTGCTGCTGAGACTAAACACCTACTGTATGTGCTGCTGAGACTAAACACATACTGTATGTGCTGCTGAGACTAAACACCTACTATATGTCCTTCTCAAACTAAACACCTACTGTATGTGCTGCTGAAACTAAACACCTACTGTATGTGCTGCTGAAACTAAACACCTACTGTATGTGCTGCTGAAACTAAACACCTACTGTATGTGCTGCTGAAACGAAACACCTACTGTATGTGCTGCTGAGACTAAACACCTACTGTATGTGCTGCTGAAACGAAACACCTACTGTATGTGCTGCTGAGACTAAACACCTACTGTATGTGCTGAAACATCATGATTGATTGATAACTTTATTAACAGATTGCAGAATGGGTACAATATAGTACGGCTCAATACACACAATTGTTAAGGGGATGCAGACCAGAGAAAGACTTTTGTCTTGTTTACATCAGGGTCCCCCATTTTCAATTCATCATGACATTTATATGACATACACAACAACATACAGATATACAGTACTGTACCTGCATGGGAAGCAAAATGCAGCATCTGCTTGAATTGAGTATTCAAGCCAGTAAAATCTTCCATACCAGGAGCTGCAGAGTGCAGAATGATCTTTTTTTCCCCAGAGAAAAGGCGTGTAGGAAATGTCTTGCTTTATTCTGTTGTTGGGCTTCTCAGTACCAAGATCACTTGGCGCTGTAGTAGCCTGCAATGGCCCGTAGCTGCTCCTAGCATGAATGCTAGCAGTGTTGTTGTTGACATCAGTGCCCACGCTACTAGCTGTCGTACTTTAAAAAAAAAACGTCTGATGTCCATAATTATCCATTATATTTAGCTACGCTAACGTTTCAAAGATGGCGACGCCGGTATGAGTACACTACACACTACTCTGCCTGTGATTGGCTAGTACGTTACCTTCGTTGGTTGGATTGGCTAGGTAGTAGGAAACTAAGAATATCAGAGGCAGAGTAGGTCGGGTCATTTCGTAGTTCTTTACCAGGCTTTATCTCACGGAGGAGATAAAACTGGGAACGAGGTTAGTCATTTCGCCAGGGCGGGCACAGCTGAATCAGTGGGCGGGCCCGGACCCCTAATGCCCGCCCATGCTGCCGGGTCTGCCTGTCCGGCCACGCCCACATCCGCCCACGAATATAAGTGAGGGGTGTGGCTGCACTCCTGCTCTTTCCCTAGTCTTTCACCGTTAAAACGGAAGACCAATAGGGGTCCTCAGTGAGTGAAGAGCAGAGCTCTCACCAATACTCATATAACTAGGGTTATAGGATAACCTTCATTAGATGGCGCATTGGATCGTGCTCTGCTCACTTTTGGAATACAAGAGCGGAGCAGAGCATTAAGAGCCCGACAAATGTACCCGCTGAGGTCCCCCACAACCATCAGAATACCGGGGAGGTTCTGGGCCCCCCACCCCCCCTAGTGAAGGGTGGGAGGGGGACAGGACACCGACTGTGCGAAGAGGGAACAGCACCCAACAAACGCACAGGGTGAGCAGACCGCGGGACAGAAGGGCCCACGACTACCCGGTCACTCGCCCCGCACGCTACCAGGGAACGTACGTGAAAACAAGCCCAGCTCCCACACCTCGTGGGTCGGGGTCGTCTAGACCCCGATGCTACCCGCGAGGCATTCCGAGGTGTCAGGATAAAAAAAAAATCGTAGCAGCGGGGCACAAATGAGGTCCCAGCACCAGGCAACACAAGGCGGACATACCGCCGAGTCCGGGGGCCAGGACCCCCAGAAAGGGGGCCTGGTGAGGTCAACAAGGCCGTGGCATCGAGACCTCTCCAGGCGTTCACTGGTGACACCACCCTCTACACCGCCAGCATATCGGACAGGGCCTACACGCCTGGCACGCCGCGAAGACCCCCTGAAGAAGAGGCTCTGAAAACTCCCGGAGGAGGAGGCTCTGTAAGGAGGTTCCCTCGCTGAGGAGGAGGCTCCGCTGAAGGGGGGGAAGGCTCTGAAGAACTTCCTGAGGAGGCTCTAAAAACTCCCTAAGGAGGAGGCTCTGAGGCTCTCAGAGGAGGCTTCCCCCCATAATCTCGTGGGGTCAGCTGGCGCACCGGGGAGACAAACACTCCAAAAAAGGAGGTTGATCCCTTAATCCAGGCCGACAGGTAACAAGAGCAGAGCTCGACCTGCGCCCAGAGGACTGCAAACTACACAGGCACGCCTGTAAAAACAGTACCCCGGCGGCCCACCCGCCAGGCGGGGGGGGAGGGGAGGGTGTTCGGCATGCCGTGCACAATGTCACAATCTCGTGGGGCCACGAACCTCGTGGAATCGGGGTCAAGGACGAACCCTGGGTCAAACCCGGGCTCTACCAAAGAGTTGACTCCGCTACCGGCTCCCTTAACTCATTAAAAAACCGGGAAACACAACTGCGCGTATACACAGGCTATACAATGCAGTTCAAGGTGTTCCAGGCTTAAAAAAGGGTTAACCCAGGCCAACAGGTAACAAGGGCAAGGCCTGACCTGTGCCCGGAGGACCGGGACAGAGGAGTTGACTGACAATAAGCAGCCCCCCGACGGCCCCCTCCCACCCCCCGGTTAAGCAGGGGGGGAGTGGTGAAATGAATGGAGAAAGGACAAAAACTAGGGATGCTCGATATTGGCTTTTTTACCGATACCGATATTCCGATATTGTCCAACTCTTAATTTCCGATACCGATATCAACCGATATCAACCGATACCGATATATGCAGGGTTTCCCCCCCAAAAAAACGGAATAATTTCAGGTAACTAATAATTTCACTGTATGCAATATTGTTATTGTTTTTTATTTTTTTTAAACCGATACCGATATTTTCCGATATCACATTTTACTGCCAATATCGGCCGATAATATCGGTCGGCCGATAATATCGGACATCCCTAACAAAAACCCATTTAACAGTTTTGCAAAAAAGTACAACATAGAATGTACCAATGCACACAACTGTTAAGAGGATGTAGATCCCCTTTAAAGGAAGACCCACATCGGGGTCCCCCATTTTCAACTCGTAGTGGCATTTCTATGACACACAACATTCATGACATCAACCCCTGTGGCGTCCGGCCCACCCTGGCATTTTCCCCCCGGAAAAACTCAGGGCCCTTCGGGTTAATCAGAACGTATCTGTGACCCGGTGGGCAACGGGTTAAATTGATCCGGTCCGGCGTGACCAGGATTAGTCCCGTGCCCTTACATGCTGCCGCACCCTCTCCAAAGGAGAGGGGGTTAGGTACATGTTTCGATCAAAAACATCACAGAGGGCGCCACCAAGGACGGTCTGCACGCGAATGCACAGCTCCCGGTGGCCCACCTAACGGGCATGAAACCCAGGACCAGGAGGGAGCCGGTCCCAAAAGATTCTATATAACGAGCCTGGGAAATAAAATCCCGCCAATTCCGCTCTTTATGTGAGAGGGGAAGACGCCGGGTTTATCCCAGAGAGACCTCAACGTGAGTGAAATAAATGAAAAAGGTTTATTTAACAGATTGCAAAATGGGCATAACAGCCCAATACACACAACCGTTAAGAGGAAGCAGATCAGAAGGACAACAGCCTTGACTGCATCGCGTTATCTCCAATTTTCAATGTCAGTGGCCTGCAGTGCAGGTTCTGTAACTCACGGATACATCTCTCGGCCAATAAGAAAACGCGAAGCCTGTGACGTCTTCAATGGCCAGGGAACCCCTAGTCCCACCCACCATCCTAAGCTGGTGTGGGAAGCGGGGAATCCCCTCCCCCTCCCCCTGTGATGAGTGAGGACACGGATGTCAAGGACAAGGAGACTGACAGGCCCTGCTTTCAGCAAGAAAGGAGCGTTCGATTTCAAACCACAACCTCCCGGCCAAAGTCAGTTTTGTAAGGGATATAATCATATCCGCAGGCTTATTGTTCACCCCCCCCCCCCTCAACCACCCCACATTTATACAAAGCAATAAATGAAGACAGAGACGTGGCACCAGTCGTACAGTGCGTCATAAATGAAAAACACATACACTTTCAGCGTATTTGCTTCACATTTTGCACACCAAGCACAGCCGTTAACCTCATCTGTGTAAAAGACGGATTTTATCGACGGCTCTGGTTCAGGTGCGAATAACTTGTCACCCGCTAGTTTTACCTTTACCAAGTAAAGAAAAATACCGGAGTGAAGAGAGGGACTTGGAGCTATATGTACAAACTTTGCAAGCTACCATAAAAGCAACACCAGTTGCAGACTCAGAGGCTACGTTTGTTCAAAAAACGTATTCACCACATGAATTGCACAACTCTCATTATACAAAGAAACCGCCATGTTTACCTTTACCACGTAAAGAAATACCGGCGGAGTAAAGAGAAAGACTTAAGCCCTTGGCTACGTGCTAAATGTAAAAGCCTTGCAAGTTAACAAAATAGCAACCAATGCATGTTTCAGGGGATACGTTTGTTAAAAAAACGTGTTCACCAGGGCGGCTGGGTGGCGCAGCGGACAAGGCGCTCATCACCAACGCAAGAGACACTGGTATCGAATCCAGCTGTCAGCGTTGCTTCCGGCTTGGCCGGCCGTCATACTGGCTCGATTGGCAGAGTCAGCGGGAGGGAAGCCGATGGGTGGGTCTGGGTCGTTGTGGACAGCAGTTCGGTCGGGGTGCCTGCACAGCAAGGGAAGGATCTAAGAGAGGTAGTGTGACCTTCCACACGTTACACTCTCTCAGTGAGAGTCTGCGCTGCCAGGTGAAAAGAAGTGGTGGGCTGGGTACACATGTGTCGGAGGAAGCATGTGATAGTCTCCACCGTCCCAGACCGACGGTAGGGGGTAGAGTGCGCAACGACCAGGAAGGGGATTGGGAATTGGCATAACGACTAACATTGGGAGGGGAGAAAAACGGAAAAAGAAGGAGGAAAAATAGATAATAATAAAAAAAAAAAGTGTTCACCATATGAATTTGCATAACTCTCATACAAGAACGCTGCCCGACAGCACTTGCTCATTTCGTACCCTTTATTTAAAAATAATCATATTGAATTGGGGGGGGCAGGAGGGGAGAATGTTAGTGTAGCAGGGGTGTCGCTTGCCCCTTCGGGCAGCCGGCCCAGAGGGACGGTTCTGGGGAGCCGTTTGGCCACGTAGGTCCCTACCTGTCCCCCCGGGCGCAGGATGACTGGCAGTGGCAGCGGCGGCGCCGGACTCTCCTCCCCGACGGCGAGGCCTCGGCTGGAGCTTTACGGCGCCTCGGGTAGGTCCCGCGGCTGGCCGTGGTGGAGCCAGACTGGGGGAAGTGGTGCTGGAGGACGGATCGCTGCTCCTCCATCATCTCCTGCATGGCAGAGCCGAACAGCCCAGCGTCGGAGAGGGGGGCCAGGAGGAGTGGAATCCGTCATCGGTCGGCCAGCGATGCCTGTTCCAGCCAGAGGTGTCGCTGGATCAAGGTGGCCAGGGCACACTGCTTCCTTGCAGCTATAGCCTGTAGCTGTGTCAGGTGGAGGATGGCTCCCAATGCCTGGGCATGGAGGTAACGCTGTTCGCCATCCAGGTCCTCCTTGCCCACCATCAGCCCCGACATGAAGCGCAATAGCTGTGCGATGTTGTACGTCGCAGCTAGGCTCTGTGTCGAGGCGATGTAGGCCTGGTCACACCAGAAGGCCAACTGCCGAGCCGACTTCCCCTTAGGAAGTGGCTTCTTCTTTGGCTCCCACACCATCTCGGGGCAAAGGATGGATGCCGAACCCAGTCTCGGAGTATGAGGCTCCCCAGCAGGAAATCAGAGCTCCCTCTGCCACTCCCCGAGGGGGAGAGAGCTCTGATTCCGCTGGGGCTTCGAACAGGAACTCGTCCGCCCCCTCCATGTAATCCTCTGTTTCCATTGGATGTGATGGAGAGACGACGCAGGAATTCCTGCTCGGGGCCAGCTGTTCTGCAGGACCGAATGCCTCAGGCCCTGCATACCCGACACGGCCGCTGTACCATCCACTCTCACCGCTCACCGCCAAATGACGGGAGCAAGCAGAGGCAGAGAGCTTGCGCCGCAAGTCACCACCCACCAAAGAAACCGTCGGACCAGCCGACTGTCTCCCGGCAGGGGAACTGGAGCCGGAACTCGGCCACCTCACTGGAGATGGGAGCTTGACGGCTACCTGGCGATGCACGCTCCCCTCCGGGTGTTGCTGAGGCTCACCCTCCTGCCACAAACATGGAGTCAGGGAACCTCGATGACGCACAGAGGAGGCCGCGACCGTGAAGCGCTAGTGCAGGCCTGAACGGTAGTCATCCAGACTCCTTGGTGGTGATGACATTCTTTACCTTTTTCTATAAAGGGTGAGAGAGGAAAAGAAAAAACGAAAGAATGTCAACACAAATAACTAACACTATCTCTAACGACTTTCGATTGCTGAAGCGGTGCAATGTCACGGACTTCCGTGCGGTGAAAGAAGGGAAAGAGCAGGAGTGCGGCCACACCCCTTGCTTATATTCGTGAGCGGATGTGGGCGTGGCCGGACAGGTGTAGGTGCATTGTTGCTGAAAGTTTTCAAAATCACAGAATGTGATGGGGAACATTCCAAAAAATCCAATACGCTAGCTGTAGCTTAACAAAGCTGCTGTTTTTATCATAAATCGATCAATCCAGACCGTATTAATTAATGTTGTGTTTCATTTTCAAATGTAGCCAAGAGTAAAGACCTTAACCGAACGAAATCAGAAGAACCTCAATGTTTTCGTGGTGTTATTCACCGGCAAAGATGCAAAAACAATCATAATTTATATTCTCCTTTGTTTCATCACAATTTACTCAAACCTAATAACAGACACAATATTTCTGATACTGGGAATACATACCCCCAGGTCCCTAGATCTTCCTAGATACCAAGAACATGCAAATTGACCTTGTAGAAGTGGAGCAATCTTCCATTTACTTGGACATGTACTTGTAGGCGAAATTTCTGGAAATAGGGCTACAGCTTAACCGGATCATTCAGGTGGCAGGAGCCAACTAGCAAATGGTCTTAAAACATCATTCAGGTGGGAGGAGCCAACTAGTAAATGGTATTAAAGGGTCATTCAGGTCGGATGAACCAACTAGTAAATGGTATTAATGGATCATTCAGATGGGAGGAGCCAACTAGTAAATGGTATTAAAGAATCATTTAGGTGGGAGGAGCCAACTAGTAAATGGTATTAAAACATCATTCAGGTGGGAGGAGCCAACTAGTAAATGGTATTAAAGGATCATTCAGGTGGGAAAAGCCATCTAGGAAGTGGTATTGAAGGATCATTCAGGTGGGAGGAGCCAACTAGGAAATGGTATTGAAGGATCATTCAGGTGGGAGGAGCCAACTAGGAAATGGTATTAAAGGAGCATTCAGGTGGGAGCAGCCAACTAGGAAGTGGTATTAAAGGATAGATCGTGTAGACGAGGATAATAATATTAGTCTTATTGTCATCATAGTCTGTGAAAAGATCAAAACCAATAATTAATTTCTTCAATTGCTGCTTCCTGCTTCCGACACTGCAAGCTGCTTTTCACTGCTGTTTTTTCTTTTTACATAAATCTACATGTTACGTGCCCCCGTGGGGAGACGCAACACTAGGCCACAGACAGGATAGGTGAGGGTGCAGTGACACAAAACACCGGAGACAGATTGTAAAATAACAATATTTATTTTACAAAATAAGGATCAGCAACACAGAGAGCAAAGAGAAAACAACACTACAACCTGCCTACATACATAAGACATATCATATATATACATAATAACCCATACAATATAATATTATATGCATACATAATGAAATAAGGACAGAGTCCGTAACACTTCCCCCCCCAAGGAGTCAGCCCATGGCCGACGAAAACACACACCATCAGTCACCATAGAACAAATAAAACAAACACCCAACCATCCCGAATAGCAAAACACCTGTTTCAACAGGCTACCCCCGAGAAAGGGCATCGGCAAACTCATTCTCTGTGCCCTTCTTGTGACGGACCACAACGTTATACCCCTGCATAAGCAGAGACCACCGCATCAACCGCTGGTTGTGGTTATACATGCGGTGCAAAAAAACAAGTGGGTTGTGGTCTGTGTGGACCACCACAGGCTCCACACTTGATCCCACATAGACCTAAAAAAATTGGAGCGCAAGCAGCAATGCCAACGTCTCCTGCTCTATTGTAGAGTAGCGTGTCTGGCTGCCACTAAACTTCTTTGAGAAGTAGCCCACAGGATGGACCAAACCCTCCGAATCCACCTGCGTCAGAACCGCACCAGCACCTACACAACTCGCATCAACCTCAATAGAGAAAGGCTTACTGAAATCACGAGCATTAAGAACTGGAGCGCTACATAAAAGGGCCTTACAGCTCTCAAAAGCCGCTTGACACTTGGCCGTCCACTGGTATGGCACCAAGGGACTGATCAGGTCAGTCAGAGGGGCTGCAACCAAGGAAAAATTCTTACAGAACCCCCTGTAGTAACCTGTCATCCCAAGAAAACGACGTAGCTCTCGTCGTGTGGTCGGTACTGGGAACATGGTTATGGCCTCTATTTTGGCTCCAAGAGGACGCACCTTACCACCGCCCACCTGTTTCCCCAGGTAGGTCACTGTCGCTTTACCGAACTCGCATTTTGCCAACTTCAGTGTCAGAGAAGCGTCTGCCAACCGCTGGAACACGGTTCTCAACGAGCTCACATGAGCAGACCAACTCACCGAATGCACCACCACATCGTCCAGATATGCAGTGCAGTTGGGCACATCCCCCAACAATATATTGACCAGCCTCTGAAACGTAGCCGGTGCGTTACGCATCCCGAACGCCATCACAGAATACTGCAGGAAAGCATCGGGCGTAGCAAACGCAGATATCTCAGAGGCCCTTGGCGAGAGTGGCACCTGCCAGTACCCTTTTAAAAGATTCAATTTCGTCACTTACCGGGCTGACCCAATGGTATCTACACAATCGTCGATGCGCGGCATAGGAAACGAATCAGGAATGGTTACTGCATTTACCTTCCGATAATCAGTGCAAAACCGATGAGTGGTGTCTGGTTTCGGAACCAACAGGCATGGTGAGCTCCACGGGCTCAAACTGTGACGAGCCAAATCATGCTCCAATAAATATGCCACCTCCTGTTTCATTATTCCCCTTTTGACCGCATTCACCCTATAAGGATGCTGTTTGACTGGCCTTGCGTTACCGACATCAATGTCGTGTTCCAGAACGGTAGTGCGGGTTGGGACATCTCCAAACAAAATGGGATAACTGCTAATGAGCGCCACCATGTCAGCTTCCTGCTCCTTACCCAAGTGTGGCATCAGGGAGGGAAGGATCAACAACATCTCCGAGTTGCACAAACGAGGAGTCTGTTGCTGGACCTCACAACCATTCAAACCATCCTCATCACCCATTGGCAGAGTAGAAGGAACAGAAACCACAGTCACTGGTACTCCTCTCACTCCTGCTACTGCAGCTCCCACAGCGGCCCCTGGGGGCGCACCTTGTTTCTCCAGCTGCAGGTTGTCCCTGGGAAGATAACGCTTCAACATATTAATGTGACAAACACGGGTCTTCTTTCGCCTGTCAGGCGTCCTGACAACATAGTCAGTATCACTCAACTTCTGCTCGATAGCATAAGGGCCAAAAAAACGAGCACTCAAAGAAGAGCCAGGGATGGGGAACAGAACTAACACCAAGTCATCAGACTGGAAAGAACGTGGAATCGCTTTTTTGTCAAACTGCCGTTTCATCGAACCCTGAGCAGCAGAGAGACTCTCCTTAGCGATACTACACGCCTCATGCAGCCGCTCTTTAAACCTACACACATAGTTCAAAACCCCTCTCTTTGGAGGTACGGTGTGCAGAGCCTCCCCCATAAACTGATCCTTTAACACCCTTAAAGGACCCCTCACTGAATGCCCAAACACCAGCTCTGCTGGGCTAAAACCCAGTGACTCCTGAACTGTTTCTCGCACAGCAAACAGAGCTAGGGGAACACCTTCATCCCAGTCTCTGCCGCTCTTCATACAATACTTGCGCAACACCGACTTGAAGGTCTGATGCCACCTCTCCAGGGCACCTTGCGACTCAGGGTGATACGCACTTGAGATCCTGTGAGAAATAGACAATGATGATAACACCTGCTCAAATATTCCTGAAAGGAAGTTAGTACCTTGGTCCATTTGTACGACTTTTGGTAACCCGAACGTAGAAAAAAACTTGATCAGAGCTTTCACTACAGACTGAGATGTTATCTTTCTAAGAGGAATAGCCTCAGGGTACCGTGTCGCTACACACATAATTGTTAAAAGGAACTCGTTACCAGACTTCGTTCTCGGCAGGGGACCAACACAATCCACTAGCACATGCTCAAACGGCTCCCCCATCGCTGGGATTGGGTGAAGCGGGGCAGGTTTAATAACCTGATTAGGCTTCCCTGTAACTTGACACACATGACAAGTATTACAGAATCTGGTCACATCCCCCTTTAACCCGGGCCAAAAGAAGTGCTTCAAAACCCTGTCATTGGACTTGGTGATGCCTAGATGTCCCGACCAAGGATGATCGTGAGCTAAAGACAAAACAGACTGTGGATACGGTGTTGGCACAACAATCTGGGTAACATAACTCCACTCATTACCAAAATCCATCCGTGATCTCCACCTCCGCATTAGCACATCATTCTCAACAAAATAGGCTACTTCCCTGTTCTTAGCTGTCTCTGGGGCAAGAGCAGCAGCAAAACATTTTGCTAAACTAGCATCCTCCTTCTGAGCAACGATCAGATTACCTCTAGTCATGGGTAAATGCGTTGTCTCAGAGGTGAGCGTATCCTGCTGAAGCGCATTACTGTCACTCGTCTCAATAGCAGGTTGAGCAAACATAAGTGGGGAAATAGGCGCGCCAGACAACTGAGTAGCTAGCACAGTCTCCGACAGGTCAACTACCTCACCCAACTTACGTGCTTGAGCACGGGTGACTGCACAAACTGTAAACACCTCAGGGAACTGTTGCGCCAACACATCTGGATGCAAAACCTCAGGGCGCTCTAAAACCTCCAAAATGGGCATAACTCTGCCACCAGCGATGTCATTACCCAACAGGAAAGTGACACCCCGTACCGGTAACAACGGGCGAATGCCCACTTTGAACACCCCCTGTGGTAAACCACAGTTTAAGTGTATCAGATGGAGGGGCACCGACACAAAACCCATCTCGATCCCCTGCACCAACACACTTGAGCCATTTGACGACTCATGATCAAACGGTAGCACGTCTGACAAGATAAAAGACTGCGCTGCCCCAGTATCTCTCAGTATGCGCATCGGACGCTGGTCCAACTCACTACCACTGAGAGAAACCATGCCGTCCAACATAAACGGTTCGTAACTGGGCTCCAGGCCACCACACATTTTTGTGGGGACTACTGACTGTGGAACTATCACCGTCTGCACCAAACCAACCTCCTTTGGTCGACCACTTGGCGTAGACTGTGTGCGTTTGTACGCCTGACAGTTCTCTCTAATATGACCCACCCGGTGACAATGATAACATTCCCGCTCCTCCCTGTAGCGGGGAGATAACAAACGTGGTGGGCTAGTGTGCACTTTAGCTGGAGCCCGAGCAGAAGGATAAAAAACCTCTATCCTCCTGTCTTAAAGTACCAAATGACTGTCTATGAGTAAGCACAAACTCATCAGCGAGCACCGCCGCCTGTGCCAACGTCTCAACTTTTTGCTCATTGAGATACGTCACTAAACGGTCATTTAGACTATTTTTAAACTCCTCCAGTAACATTAACTCAGACAGAGAATCAAAATCAGCTACATCACAAGCCCTGCACCACCGATGAAATAGGGATTCTTTCTCCCGAGCAAACTCCACAAAAGTCCGGCCAGGTAACTTTCTGTGAGTTCTAAACTTTTGCCTGTACGCCTCTGGCACTAACTCATAGGCTCTAAGCACAGCCGTCTTAATTAAGTCATAAGACAAACTGTTGTTGAGAGGGAGAACAGACAAAATCTCCTGGGCTTTTCCCGTGAGCTTACATTGTAGTAAGAGAGCCCAGACCTCTTTAGGCCACTTTAAAGATGAAGCAACTCGCTCAAAAGCATTAAAATAGGAGTCTACCTCCGCCTCACGAAATTGAGGTACTAAAGAAATCAGTCTACTCACATCGTAAGCTCCCACAGCCGTGGAAGAGGGTTGAGCAGGACTCCCAATCTTAGCAGCGTCGAGCTCCAGTTGCTTCAACTTAACCTCCTTCTCAGCATCCACCCGGCGGTTCTCAGTGTCCAGTTGGCGGGTTGAGACCTCAGCCTCCAGCTCCATTTTTCTAATAGCTAACCTGTGACTATATTCCCTCTCCCTCTCGTCCTTCCTCTCCTCAAACTGCAACCGTGCTAAACCCAATTGTAGACTGGCCTCTTCAGCACTCCCACTAGGGAAAGATGCTGCATGTCCGGGCACGGGAGACGTGACACCCGAAAGGGGAGGCTTATCCTCTACCCCGTCTTTAACAGGGGCTACCACCGGAGGTACCTCGCCCTCCCGCTCCTCGTCTGAGACTGGAGGGGAAGAAACAAAAGACGCTCCCTCACCGACACCGAGCACCTTGTTCCACACCAATATGCGCACCACCTCTTCTCTCAGGTCAGCCTTTGCCAAACTCTTAGCAAGGGCGACCTGAAAATGCGAGGCGATGGCAAACAAGTCTTCCCTCCTACACAGATCCAAACGATCAACCGAGGGATCACCCAGGAACTCCTCCACCCCAAAAGACGACATCCCCACCCAGACACTAGTGCACACACACACCAAAAACACACCCAACAAACTACCACCCAAAACCAAAACCAAGCAACGTGCCCACCGCACACCAACACCAACTGTCTGTTGCCCACTAATGAGCCCCCATTTATGTTACGTGCCCCCGTGGGGAGACGCAACACTAGGCCACAGACAGGATAGGTGAGGGTGCAGTGACACAAAACACCGGAGACAGATTGTAAAATAACAATATTTATTTTACAAAATAAGGATCAGCAACACAGAGAGCAAAGAGGACCTACCAGTGAGCACCAAATAATATCAAAAGGAAACAAAAGCCCACCCCCCCCTTTACAGGCACGGACGCCCCAAAGTACAGGAGGTGGTGCTCACTCTAAACTGGTGTCTTTAACAGTAGTTCTTCTACGTGATGCAGATGTAGACCCCAGGGTATCTTCCTGCCCTCAATGTCCCTGTGTGCGAAACAAAAGGTTAGAAATGGGAAAAGAACCAATCATCACAAACCGGGTGACGATTTGATACACCAATACACAAATACAGGTTATGGGTTACAGACTAAATATATAACAGGCAGGATCACACAAGATACAACTATACAATACAAATGGCTAAGCCACCAGAGCCTTTCCCAGCTCTCACACCATCTGTAGCTCAACAGAGCTGTAAGTGGCTCATGTAACAGACATGAGCCCCACAGAGCTTTAACTAGCTCTCTCAATACCACAAGCCCAACAGAGCTTTACCTGGCCTATGAACCAAATGTGAGTCTACACACAAAACAAATGAGAGCCCCTTTTACAACACCACCAGATAGTTACCATACACCGACCGGGCTCTGGCTAACAATGCATACACAGGGATTATATGAAGGGATGTGGAGGTCAATTAGGCTGATGAGCCCCAGCTGCTGTTGCTGCTGCTTCTTCTGTTGGTTGGAGTGGAATGGTGATTGACCCTGAGAGGTAGATAGATTATATAGGAGGGAGACAAGAAAACAACACCACAACCTGCCTACATACATAAGACATATCATATATATACATAATAACCCATACAATATAATATTACATGCATACATAATGAAATAAGGACAGAGTCCGTAACACTACATAAAGTGGCTTAGCGCCTTGATGACAATGTCCTCTGTTCCACTGTGTGTGTGTGTGTGTGTGTGTACATTTACTATGGGCTACTCTTTTTGACATGGATTAGGCTAATTAGCTTTAACAATCCTGATTCCTGAGCCTATTTTGTTCAAAAGGAAGATTTGATTTTGATTTTATTACGGATCCCCATTAGCTGGTGCCATGGCAACCAGATAATCTCCCTGGGGTCCACACAAAAAAACATACAAAACAATTATTGCAAAACAGAATTATTAAAAGCCAGTACTCAACATACAATACACAATAAAACCAACAATTAAGATGGCTAAAATTACATGCAAGCAAAGAAACAGAAGACAAAAAAACAAAACAACACAAAATACAAAATACAGTGTTGAATACATTTTAAGATTGTTTTTAAAATTGAGTATTTTTTAGAATTGCTTTTAGAATGCTCATCAATGTTACTAATTATTAAAAGCCAGTACTCCACATACAATACACAATGAAACTAACAATTAAGATGGCTAAAATTACATGCAAGCAAAGAAACAGAACAAAAAAACTAAACAAATGACAAAATACAGTGTTAAATACAATTTAAGATTGTTTTTAAAATTGAATATTTTTAAGAATTGCTTTTAGAATGCTCATCAGTGTTACTAAAACATCAATTTCACCATACCTTTAAAAAGAAAAGAAGACACAAAGTAATCAGAAGAAGTTTTGGATAACATGGCTGCAGCTACACTCATGCATGACATATATTAATCTCCTTCCGGATTATGGCTCCTTTGAGTCTCTTTTTGAAACTGTCCTTGTTTTCCGTCCGTATAATATGTAATGGGATCCTATTCCAGTATGTTATGGCTCTATACATTGCAGTTTTCTTTAGAGCGTTGGTTCTAGGCAGAGGTAGGGTGAAGCGACTACTTGAAGCATGTCTGGTATTATGGTCATGTCTATCATTGGTGGATAAAAGCATAGAATACAATTGAGTGGGTTTACCCAAGGTACAAATGTTCTTTAAAAACCTAATCAAACTGCATGCTAGTCTCTCATCCACCCTCATCCACGACAGTCTAGCATGCATTCCCTCCACACTATTCCTTATAGAGCAGTGAAGAGTGAGTCGGGCAGCTCTATTTTGAGTGAGCTGGAGTTTACTAAGCTCTTGCTTTGACGCGCTAGACCAAATTGCTGGGCAATAGTCAAGATGGGACAAGACTAAAGATTGTACTACCATTTTAATTGTTGTATTCGTTAGGAGGTAGGCATTTCTTCTTATTATGGAGATGTTTTTACTCATCCTGGTAACCATATTGTTAATCTGGGTAGACCAAAGTAGTGCCTCGTCAATAGTTACACCCAACAATTTGGCCTCCTTCACTTGTTCAATACCAGTGTCTTGTAATGAGAGACTCAGTCTATGCTCCGACCTTAAGGCATATTTAGAGCCGAGTATAAGACATTTTGTTTTTGCTACATTTAGTTTTAGTCTGTTTTCAGTTATCCAATTCGAAATCATAAATAATTCACTCTGAAGTATCTTATTCACTTGTTCTGTGCTCTCAGCGGATGCATATATAGTTGTATCATCAGCATAAATCGCTGTACCTGCACTTTCCAATACATAAGGCATATCATTTACAAATATAGAGTAAAGGAGGGGTCCAAGACAACTTCCTTGGGGAATACCACACTGGAGTGTTACCATATTTGACATGGAACCATTAAATATAACACATTGTTGTCTATTAGACAAGTAGCTTCTCATCCATTCCATGGCAGTGTCTTCAAACCCATATGTGTGTAATTTCAATAATAATAGGTCATGATCTATGATGTCGAAAGCCGCACTGAAATCCAAGAGCACTGTACCCACTACTAACTTCCTATCAATCAGCTGTAGCCAGCTATCTGTAAGAGATGTTAAAGCAGTTCCTGTAGAGTATCCTGCTTTGTATGCATGCTGGAAATCAGAATTAATGTTGTTTTCATTTAAATACTTTTGAATCTGCTTGAACACAATTCCTTCCAATAACTTACCTATTACTGGTAAAATACTAATGGGCCTACTGTTTGAACCTGTAAATGGCTCTTTACAGTTCTTTGGTAGTGGAGTTACTTTGGCTATTTTCCAAGGCTGAGGAAAGACCCTCTCTTCAAAACATAAATTAAATATATGTGATAGTGGCTTAGCCACAAATTTTGCAGACATTTGTAGCAGTTTGCCATTCAGATTATCAACACCGCAAGGTTTATCTGGTTTAAGTGCTATGAGGAGCTTTTCAATATCATTTGGACTTGTGCTCCTGAATTTAAATCGGCATTTCTTGTCATACATTATATGTTTTTTAATTACAGAGTCTGACAGCTTACCACTTATTGGCAACATTTGATTTCTAATTGTGTTTACCTTGGAAACAAAGTAGTTGTTGAAATGGGTTGCAATGTCTAATGGTTTAGTGATGAAGCTACTTTTTTCAGTCTGTCTCTTTCTTTCATGCCATTTTTCAACTCAGGATCCAGCCAGGGTGTTTTGATTGCTCTGACGGAGAGCTTCTTTACAGGAGCATGTTTGTCACAGACATCTGTAAATAATTCCATAAACTTCTCTAATGCAGCCTCTGTATGCCTTGTCTCTAGCACATTATTCCAGAGTACATTTTTTACATCATTAATAAACTCATCCTCAGAAAATGTCTTATATATTCTTTTATAAATTATTTTTGGTCTTACCTTAGGAACCTTCATCTTTAAGGTTAACGCAATAATGTTGTGGTCACTGAAGCCCACAGGCTCAGATACAACTTTTGAAAATTTTTCTCTGGCATTCGTAAAACAATGGTCTATACAGGTCGATGAGACTGATCCTGCACTATTATTAATTCTTGTTGGTACATCAATAATTTGAAACAAATTACATACAGCGGCCGCATCATTCAGTTTCTTCTTCAGTGTACAACTTCTGGAAAACCAATCAATATTCATATCTCCTTATATACAGATTTCATTATCTCTGTCGGTTACATTCTGCAGCATTGTACATATATTGTCTAAGTATACAATGCTAGAGCTTGGTGGCCTATAGCAACAGCATATAAGCAATGGTTTCAAATAAGGCATGTGAACTTGTAGCCATAAGGCCTCCACCCCTGTAATACTTAAGTCCTTTCTTACTTTGACCGGGATATGATTTTGAACATAGAGAGCAATGCCCCCTCCATATTTGTCTCTATCTAATCTAAAAATATTATATCCTTGTATATTCAGTGGTGTATCCTCTATTATTTCATCTAGGTGTGTCTCTGAAATAGCCATTATGTGTAAGCTGTTATCTAGCATTATAGAGCTCAGCTCATGCACCTTATTCTTCAAGCTACAAATATTCAAATGAGCAAGTCTTAGACCTTTTTTAGGTATTTTAAGTGACATTTTCATGATTTAGTTTAATTAAATGAACAAGATCAAATAAGAAATAAAAATAAAATAAGATAAAAACAAAATAAGATAAAAACTGGAAAACCGTGTTCCTCAGACTACACACATTAAAATGAGCAAGTAAAGCCTTGGGCGACAGTTTATTACTTCTACTTATTAGAGCTGTTTTGCTGTTCTCTCCTGGGTTGTTAATGCAGGAATCCTTGGTAGGCCTACCAGTCATAAAATAAAAAGATCAGTTCATCTACCTTGACATTAAAATAACCAGGGTGTGATGTTGGAGTCTCTGAAAAGTTGATGTTCAATGTACAGTCTGTCAACTACCAGAGCGACCCATCTGCCTTGGCTTCGATGTTCTTTCAGGATAGGGATAAGTACTTTACGCCTGTCATTAATCTCATGAGGGAATTGGTCATTCATGCCAAAGGTGGTATTTCTCAGCTCTTTGCCCCTCCCCTTGACAAGTTCCTTTTGCTTATAGTGTTCGAAACGAGCCACAATTGCACAGGGTCTGTCCTTTGAGGGTCTTCCCATTCTGTGCACCCGAGAGAATGTGATACCCCGAACAGTGTCCGTAGGCAAACTAAGCTGGTCTGACATGAACTCCCTAATGACAGTTTCACAGTCCTTTCCCTCCTTCTCTGGTAACCCAGTAAACACAATATTGTCTCTCATTGAGCGGCACTGTACATCAAGAAGAGATTCTTTCATCTTTTTGTTTTCTGTTTCGATTATGTTAACTCTGGTTTCCATGAGTTCCATCTTACCCTTCATCTCCGCATTATCCTTAACCAACTCGACAATTTGTTCCTGACTGAACTCTAAGCTTTCTCTAAGGCTTATTATCTGCTCCATCATCAAGTCTAACATTCCCAGTTTGTCCAGTTTCTTGTTGATGGACTCTAATGTTATCAAATTAGTGTCCCCCTCACTGGTTGCCTGTGCACCATATGTGGAGTTCTCCTCAGTACTCTCAGCATCAGAGCGTGCCCTTTTACATGGAGAAGGCTTGACAGAGTCTGTGATCTTCTGTGATTTAGCACCTTGAAGCTGCCTCTGTTTGTTAGTCTTTACCGGTGATTTGACAATGTTGTCGTAGTGTAAGTCAATGAAGTTCTCAAGCTTACTTAACTATATTAAAGATTATATTAAAGATATTGATTAACATTGTATTTACATGTATATATATCATATTTTTTTATAATCTTATCTCCTGTGCTGGCACAAGCACTAACATAGTGTGGAGTGAGATAACGCACAATACTATTACGGCGCAGGTAGGAATTGAGTTCCAATTGTAGAGGAAGGAAGGAGACGGAGATGTGGTTTGCTCTTCCAGATTAGTGTGTCCTTTTTATTGTAAGAACACTAGGAGTGCTAGTGCTAGTTAAAGTGCTACTCCTCACCTACAAAATTTTAAATGGGCTTGCACCGCTCTATCTATCCGATCTCATCTCCCGATACTCGCCCGCTCGTGCTCTGCGCTCACAAAATGCGGGGCTTCTATCGACCCCTAGGGTTAAAAAGAAATCCGCCGGCCACAGAGCCTTTGTCTACCGCGCTCCCTACCTGTGGAACAAATTACCTGCCGTCATCAGGGGCGCCTGCTCTGTCGAAGCTTTTAAATCCCTGCTTAAGACTCATCTTTTCTCTCTCTCCTTCAACCTACCTTGATCTCACCTGGTCGGGGACTGACCTTTAGATTAATCTGTGTAGTTTAGTTATGGTACAGGGTACTACATGGTACCACTGGGTAGTTTACTATAGGGTAGTTTAGTTAGGGTACAGGGTACTACATGGTACCACAGAGTACTACTTGGTACTGCATGGCATTACAGGGTACTACATGGCTTACATAGCTCTACATGGCACTACATGGAACTACATGGCACTACGGGGTACTACATGGTACCACAAGGCACCACAGGGTACTACATGGCACTACAGGGTACTACAGGATACTACGGGGTACTACATGGCACTATGGGGTACTATAGGGTACTACATGGCACTACGGGGTACTACATGGCACTACAGGGTACTACATGTCTGCTCCTTTGCAGCACCACAAACATGGGAACTCTCTAACTCTTCCCCCCCCCCCTCTCCCCCCCCCCCCCCCCCCTCCCTCCCCCTTCTCTCTGAGTACCCGTCTCCTGGCGCTGACCAAGGTGATGGATGCCTCGGGGTCTTGGCCAAGCTTGTAGTGACTGCTCTACATGCACCTCCGAGGCCTTGGATCAGTTATTCACCGCCGTCTGTCCGTGGTCCTGTCAACTGATTAACAGACTGTTAACAGATTAACAGTCAACGCGGTTTCATTGCTGGGTTAAGTACTTCTATTCTATTCACATAATACGCTTACTTCATATATCTACTCCATTCACATATATGCCTACCACTTGTATCTATTGCTATGTCCGCCTACTACAATCTCATGAGCTGTCTAACGCCTGTCCCGTCTCCCTGTCTTCCTATGACTTGCTGTCCTGGAGTGTTGACCGGAGTGTTGGACGTCCCGTGACGAAGGCCGGGAGATTGCGACCCCCTCTGCGTGCCCCCCTGTCTCCGGAGGTCTCGTAGTGGTGACCGGAGTGCCGGATGTCCCGCGATGATGTCGGGGAGTTCGCGACCCTCTCTGCGCCACCCCCCTTCCCCCTGTCTCCGGCTGTCCCTGAGCAACGACCGGAGTGTTGAATGTCCCGTGACTAAGACGGGGAGGACGTGACCCTCTTGCGCCGCCCCTGTGCCTCAAATAGATCCGCTATCAACTCTATCTTTAATCTTTCAAAATGTTCAGTTGCTATCGCTATTAGCTCTATCTTTAATTTTTCAAAATGTACAGTTGCTATTGCATGCACTCATCTGTGTTTCACCACACACATGAGTGCATGCTTACCAACTGTCCGTCTGCAACACTACTATCACCGACATCTAAGAAGGGAGATCCCCCCTTGAACGGCCCTTCTAAGGTTTCTCTCCTCCACATTGCCTGTGGAGCTTTTTTCCCCTATTGTTAGGTTTTAGTGAGTTTTTCCTTACCTTCGCGTGGGGTATGTCTGGGAGTGCTTGCATTCTTTCATTTATTTGCATTCATCTAAAAAATTTTTGGACCCTATGGTGTTCTTGTTCTGTTCTTGACTTATTGTTATGTTGTCTTCTTGACTTGTTTAAAGAAGACCTGTACGGCCCATGGGGACATTAACGTGTGTTGTCGGGCCCTATAAATAAATTTGATTTGATTTGATTTGATTAGGAGCAAGAGCCAAATATAACAAGAAAGACGCCATGCGTCAACTGAGGAAAGACTAAATAAAGACTAGATAAATACAAAACAAAGTAACAGTATCAAGAGGGTCCAGCACTTGATCTGTAGCCGACTGCATGCAGGACTGTCTGAAGCTCCGGCAGGGAGAAAGGGAACAGGAGGTCATTATAAAGCCACATTCCTGACATACCACGGGCATCAATTAGTGACTGCATAAGTGACAGCCAGTGACAGCAACCAGTGGTGACAGTCAATCAGTGTAGTGACAGCGAACCAGAGGTGACAATCAATAAGTGCAAATACCAACAACAGGGTGAAGTACTCCAGAAAGACAGTAGGGTTCCTAGTCCTAGCGGCGTGGCTCAGGGGTAGAGCGGGGCGTCCAATGATCGAAGGGTTGGTGGTTCGAATCCCGCTCAAGCCCATGTCCATCCCACTGCCGTTGTGTCCTTGGGCAAGACACTTAACCTACTTGCCTCGTATGAATGTGTATGCATGTGAATGAATGTTGGTGGTGGTCGGAGGGGCCGTAGGCGTTGATTATTCGCCACGCTTCCGTGAGTCTGCCTCAGGGCAGCTCTGGCTGCAATTGTAGCTTACCACCACCGGTATGACTGTGTATGAACGAATAATGGACTCTGTGAAGCACTCTGAGTCAGAGCAACAGTCAGTCAGAGAAGAGCGCTATATAAATCCAATCCATTATTATTATTAGAATAGGACAGAAACTCAGAATGTTACAGTACCTCCCCCCGACGAACGGCACCTGATGTTCACGTAGGGGCCTCGGGATGCAGCCGACGATAATCATCAATAAGGCTGCGATCTAAGATATCCCTTTGAGGCACCCAGGAACGCTCTTCTACCCCGTACCCCTCCCTTTCCACCAAGAACTAAAACCCTCTACCCCTCATGTGTCCCCTCTAGGGACACATGAAACATCGGATTAACCCTCATAGAGGCCCGGAAGCCACAGGGTTCACCCAACGAACCACTTTAAAGGGGCCTATGAAGCGAGGAGCCAGCTTCCTGGATTCCACCCAGAGAGGGAGATCATGGGTGGAAAGCCAAACCCACTGCCCAGGACGGAAAACCGGAGCCGGACGCCGCTTGCGGTTAGCCTGCCGCTGAACCTTAACAAAGGCTTTCTGTAGCGCCATCCGAACCCGGTTCCACGTCCTGCGACAGCGAGCCATGTGGGCCTGGACGGACGGCACCTCAGCCTCCTGCTCCTGTTCAGGAAACAAAGGAGGTTGAAAACCATACTGACACTGAAAGGGAGACATACCAGTAGAGGAGGAGAGGAGGATATTATGCACGTACTCAGCCCACGCCAACCTCCTACTCCACGTCGCTGGACAACCGGCAACGTAGCACCTCAGAACCCCCTCCAGATCCTGTTTGACGCGCTCCATCTGCCCGTTAGACTGCGGATGAAACCCAGACGAAAGGCTGACGGAGGCGCAGAGGCTGGAAGCAAATGCCTTCCAGAACCTGGAGGCGAACTGAAGGCCCCGGTCAGACACAATATCCACTGGCAACCCGTGGACCAGAAAGACGTGCTGCAGCACAAGGTCAGCCGTCTCTCGAGCCGAGGGAAGTTTGGGAAGGGGAATGAAGTGGGCCGCCTTGGATAAGCAGTCCGCTACCACCAAAATGGTAGTGAACCCATCTGACGGGGGAAGGCCAGAAATAAAATCCAGGGATATGTGCGACCAGGGACGTTTGGGAATAGGAAGCGGCCGGAGGAGACCCGCCGGTGCACGGCGAGAGGTCTTACTACGTACGCACACCGGACAGGCCGCCACAAAGGAACGCGTATCCCCCTCCTCTGTAGACCACCAGAACCACCTACGGATAAACTCCAGGGTTCTGGCGGCCCCAGGGTGGCCGGTGAGTGAAGAGGTATTTGCCCACTGCAGCAGTCGCGAGCATGCAGCCTTGGGCACATACATCCGCCCCGGAGGACCCCCACCGGGATCGGGCTCCCGTGCCAGAGCCGATCTTACCACCCTATCTATGCCCCATGAGACGGGAGCCAAAATAAGGGCCTGTGGAATAATAGGATGGGGCTTCTCTTCCCATTCTTGGAACCGGGCCGGTAGGAGATGGAAAATCGAAATCGAGTGAAGAATAACGCCCACCTGGCGTTTAGCCCCCTGGATGTAAGCCAAGTTCTTGTGAGCAGTCCAAACAATGAAAGGGTGTCCCGCCCCCTCCAACCAATGTCTCCATTCCTCCAGTGCCAATTTGATTGCCTACATTTACATTTAGTCATTTAGCTGACGCTTTTATCCAAAGCGACTTACAAGTTCTGTACGACAAGACAGCAAGAAGGGTACAACTCTATCAGCTGAGTAACAATGTTCATCAAGTGTTGCGTGTTACAGTGTAGTTAGTTTATTAGGACAAGTGCATTTTTTTTTATAATCATTTCAGATAATGGTTGAAGAAGTGAGTCTTTAGTCGACGGCGAAAGATTGGACGGGTTTCGGCTGTCCTAACTGGGATGGGTAGTTCATTCCACCATTGTGGGGCAAGGACTGAGAATAGGCAGCTTCTCTTTGATGACCCTCCGGGAGCTTGGATAGGAGTAGGTCTGAGGCGGCCAGAAGATGCAGAGCGTAGGGGTCTTGAGGGTGTGTAGTTAGAGACCATTGACCGGAGGTAGGCGGGAGCGGTTCCCTTTGCCGCACGGTATGCTAGGTCGAGGGCCTTGAAGCGGATACGTGCAGCAATGGGGAGCCAGTGCAGGTCCCTAAGAAGTGGGGTGACATGGGCCGACTTCGGTAGGTTTGAGATCAGGCGGGCCGCTGCGTTTTGAATGAGTTGAAGAGGCTTGTTGGCAGTGGCCGGGAGGCCAGCTAGCAGTGCGTTGCAGTAGTCGAGGCGGGAGATGACTGTTGATTGGACGAGGAGTTGGGTGGCTTCTTTTGTCAGGAAGGGGCGTATCCTTCTGACGTTGCTCAGGAGGAATCTGCAGGTTCTGGTTGTCGCTGCGATGTGAGCAGAGAAGTTCAACTGGTCGTCGAGGACAACACCAAGGTTCTTGGCGGTCGGGGACGCGGTCACAGCTGCATTCTCGACTGTGATGGAGAGGTCGGTCAGGGGGGAGGATTTGGCCAGCAGGTGGAGCAATTCTGTTTTGCTTAGGTTCAGTTTGAGGTGGTTGGTCGTCATCCAGGCGGAGATGTCGGACAGACAGGCCGAGATCTGCTCAGAGACGTGGATATCTGAGGGAGGGAAGGAGAGGAAGAGTTGAGTATCATCGGCATAACAATGATATGAGAAGCCATGAGACGTGATAATGTTACCCAGTGATTTAGTGTAGAGGGAGAAGAGAAGGGGTCCTAGGACCGAGCCCTGGGGGACACCCGTCCGGAGGGGGCGGGTGGCCGACAGAGTCCCTCTCCATGACACTTGGTAGGAGCGGTCGTTGAGGTATGATGTCAGCCATGTCAGCGCAGATCCAGCCACTCCCATTCCTGCGAGGGCCGCGAGGAGGATCTGATGGTTGACTGTGTCGAAGGCTGCAGATAGATCTAGGAGAATCAGGACAGAGGAGAGGCCTGCCTACAACTCCCGATTACCCACGTGGTAGTTGCGCTCGGCCGAAGACAGCCGGCGTGGGGGGAAAAGCGCAAGGATGCACTTTCCCGTCCTTTAAGCATCTCTGAGATATCACCCCCCCACGCGATATCAGAGGCATCCACCTCCACTATAAACGGATCAGTACAGGGGCGGAGGTAAACCGACGTTTAAGGTTGCAGAAGGCTGACTCTGCCCGAGGCGACCGTTCAAAGCCAGGCAGAGAGACCTTAGTGAGAGCTGTCAGAGGCTTGACTAAGGCACTAAAATTGCAAATAAAACGTCAAAATTTGCAAAGCCCAAAAAACGCTGTAACTCCTTGAGCGACGAAGGGCGTGGCCAGTCCAAGACTGCACTCACCTTGGCTGGATCCATGCAAAGATCACCCTTCGTCAACACAAAGCCCAGGAAGGAAACGATGTCAGTGTGAAACACACACTTCTCTGCCTTAACAAATAGGTGATGCTTGAGAAGATGCTGTAGCACCTCACGAACATGCTGTTGGTGTTGCACCATATCGCGAGAAAATATGAGGATGTCATCTAAGTACACAAAGACTGACACCCCAATTAAATCCTGCAGCACGTCGTTAACAAGGGCTTGGAAAACTGCCGGAGCATTAGCTAAACCAAAGGGCATGACTAAATACTCATAATGCCCGTTGGGCGTGTTAAATGCAGTCTTCCAATCGTCTCCCTCCCTAATCCTGACCAGGTTGTATGCATTACGTAAGTCAAGTTTAGAGAAGACCTGCGCCCCCTGTAAGCACTCAAAGGCGGTGTCCATGAGAGGCAGGCGGTAACGGTTCTTGATGGAAACGTCGTTCAATCCCCTATAATCTATGCACGGCCGCTGGATAAAGAGGATAAGCTTTGCTTCTTCCATCTCCTTTTCAAACAGTGTATCGTTTCTGGCTGTTGTTTTATTTATTTTTTTAATTTGGGGGGGGGGGGTTCCTCTTTTCCCATTTAATTTATTTTTCAAATGTTGTTTTGCCGGACAATGGTAAATGTAGCCAAACTAACACTGTGGTTTGAAATAAAACTATTGACTACCATCCTTCTTTGCTACAAAAAAGAACCCAGCACCTGCAGGGGATGTGGATGGACGAATATGCCCCACGGACAGTGCCTCTTGAATGTAGGTGTTCATGGACACTGTCTCGGGCAAGAGAGGGAAAACATATACGCCCACGGGGTTGAGAGGTACCAGGAAGAAGATTAATGGGGCAGTCGTAAGACCTATGAGGCGGTAGTGCTTTAGCATGCGTTTTACTAAAAACGTCTGCCAGGTCCCAATAGATCTCAGGCACGCCTGTTAAATCGGGATTAGAAGGTATGACAGAGTCTGCAACGCTCACCACCATCCTGGAGAGAGACAAGGGAGACAAAAGAGGGGAGGGGGGGGCAGGTGAACTCTCGCCAGAAACCGACTTGACGCCGTTCCCCATAGAGAGTTCACCCGTAGCCAAATTAATACATGGATTATACACAACAAGCCAAGGGTGACCTAGCACAATGACAGAGTGAGGAGACATGACAACGTAAAATTGCAAACACTCCCACCCACTACCCGCCACCTGAACACGCAGCTGCCCGGTGCGCTGGGTAATGATCCCATTACCTAGTGGTTGAGTGTCCAATGACTGAACAGGAATCGGTACCTCCAGTGTCTCCAACGGGACCCCCCACTCCAATGCCAAACCCCCATGAATTAAATGATCCGCCGCCCCTGAATCAACTAAAGCCCTGGTCGTCCTAAGAGAATCCCCCCACCCAACAGTGACATCAAAAAAAGTACGTATGTCATCAAAGACCGGGGAGAAATGCCCACCTGCTAAAACGTTCCCAGAGTTTAGCGAGCCCAGAGCGCCCAGCTGCATCGGCTCGTCACCCAGGCTCTCTCTCAAGAAGTGCGGAAGAGTACCTGTGTCGATGCTCCCCTCTCGCGCTCTCTTTCCCGATGCCGATTGTTCATCCTTATGGCCAGGTTGATGAGATGGTCCAGTCGTTCGGGTAGCTCCCGTGTGGACAACTCGTCCGGGAATCTCTGGCCAGGCCGCCTCCCTAGCTACGATGCGGAATTCAATGGCGTAATCTGCCACAGAGCGAATGCCCTGCCGGCAGGACGTAAGTCGACCACCGGCTTCATAAATGGAAATCCCCCGGGAGGTATCGAATACATGACGCAACTCCCAGGTGAAGGCATCCACACTGCGGCAGACTACTGACCCATTCTCCCGTAGCCCAAGAGAGAGCACGACCTGTGAGGAGAGTGATTATGTACGCTACCCGAGAGACATCAGTGGGGAAAGTACGAGGCTGTACTTGAAACAAAAATATTTAATCTGGAAGATCACATCGTGGACCCCAAAGGTGAGGCTACCAAAGCCAGATGCTCAGCAAGCAGATAATACTAAGCTAACACTAGCCCCAACTACAGAAGAAACTACCAAGCCAACACAGGTCCCAGATACTGTACAAAGGAAATCGACCAGAATATACAGGAGAAACAAGATAACAGTACTAACAAAAGGAACTATTTGAATAAGCATGGAGCAAGACCAAAAAAGAAAACCATCCCCAACAAAAGAGAAGCACCTGAAGTGACGGTGAGTGCTAATTACTGGTAGGCTAGGCTAAGATCTACTCACACCATCAATCAAAAAGAACCATGGACAACTAACACGGTAAGGACAAATAACTCCCCAAAACTACAGATGACTCTCCAGCTAGAAAACAGATTCCAATCACTACATAATAAGCCTGCACCGCCATTGGAGGACCTGGCTCACAGATCAGCCTCACGCTGCTCAAATAGAACGACACACAGAGGATGTGCACATGACAGGTGTTTTCCCGGAATTACTGAATGAAGTGACAGCGATCGCCTCTGAGATAGTTCTGGTTCAGGCAGATTCCAGGCAATAGCTGTTACTTTATAAAGTGTAACCAAGTAGATTTGAACCTGGGACCATAGGATCCACAGGCCGCACTATCCAGCTGAGCTAAAGGATCAGACCCGTTAGCAGGTGCTGGTTGACTGTGACCGACTCGTTAGTAGTTTACAGTCATCCTCCCATCGAGAAGTGCGTCCTTACGCGCACTTTCCCTGGGTGGCACTGAGATCCCACCCACATTGCTATACATGAACCTGGATACAGATTCACAGGGCAGTGAGATCCCACCGCTGTCACCAATGTAACCGAGTGGATTCGAACCTGGGACCATAGGATCTGAGCAGAGGGTCAGACCCATTAGCAGGTGCTGGTTGACTGTGAAGTAACTCCGGGAAACGCTATGATGCTCACATTCATTGCAGTGATGAATTATACAAAACGTTTTTTGGGAAAACAATGGAGTTCTATGACTTCTGAATATGAGCTCTAATCTGTTGTTGACTGAATGGGCCATATTTGTAAGTAGAAGAAATGCATTTTTAGTTTTGGTCTTTTTGTAGGCTATGTTGACAAATACGATTTTTTCGGCCTTATCCTCTAATGTCCTAATGAATTCCTAAATCAATCTATCTGTGTGTCTACAGAGTTCTTCATGGATGGCCTAGGAACCTTGCTTGTTGCCAGTTGTGGCGATGTCTCCATTGGCCATCAGAGCCAGGCTATAGTGGACACAGCTCTCTATTCCTCCTACAGACACCCACCAGCAGATGATAACGAAGTGAAACTACGGCTGCATTTCTATAAGAACTATCTCAAATGTCTCCACTACGCCTAGTAAAGAAACATCTCTAATGTGTCCACTACGCCTGGTAAAGAAATATCTCAAATGTGTCCAGTACACCTTATGAAGAAACATCTCAAATGCTTCCACTGCTCCTTGAAACAGTGGCTCAGGAGGTAGAGTGGTTGTCTGGTAAGCATGATGTCCCTGAGCAAGACACTTAACCCCTAATTGTTCCCGATGAGCAGGCTGGTTGGTACCTTGCATGGTCGCCTCCACCGTCTGTGTGTGAATGTGTGAGTGTCTGTGAGGCACTTTGGATAAAAGCGCTATATAAATGCAACATTTACCATTTAAGGAAGCATCTCAATTGTCTCGCCAACATTATGGGAAATGCACCTTCTGTCTTCTCCAGAGTCAGACAATAAGATATATACCAATTTCCTCTTTGTGTGTTCAGTAGAAATATATCCGGCTGCAAGCTAGCCTACTTTAGCATAATCTTTTTCTTTATAAAGCCATAATTAGAGATTGTCCAAATTATATTAGTTCTCTATTGGAATGGACCACTGGACCCTGTCATACACAATCCAGTTTTTGACTTACACTTAGAGTGCCTATAGAGTTTGTACTGAATCTGCTTTTGGCCTGTCTGCCCTAGGCTACATCATGGAATACCCTGCAGGAAACTCTGACTCTGTAAGGTTTAGAACCTTAATGACCAATCAGGTCACCACAATATGTAATTGCAATTTTTTTATGTATTTTAAAATGTGCTCTTAATTATTCTGATTGTCTAATGTCTTTATATTTATGTACACACTGTGACACTTGTGAATGTAACATCTCAACGGCACTGTAAATTAGTTTAACTACTCAGTGTATGTATATATCAAGTATAAATAAAGATTGAATGAATATCTTCAGACATACAGTTTTGGACTTTCCACCAGATAACATAGCATCTTTCCAACAGGTATAGGGTTGATGTATGGTTTGTTTTCTTGTTGTCGTTGTTGTTGTTGTTGTTGTTGTTGTTGTTGTTGTTTTTGTTTGTTTGTTTTTTCCTGTAATCCTACAGTAACAGCCGATTTTGCCATCTTTCTGTCCGTGGGTATGCAGAAAATAACATTTCTTTCTGAAAAAAACATTTCTTTCTAATACCGATATCTCTTTTTCATGCGTGACCTGTTTACAATAGACATAAAAAAACACTTTGGACAAACAAGTACAGTACAAAATTCAAACATCAACAAATATATCAATGTATATCAATTAAAACTACAACTAACTAAAAAGTACAAGCAACATCTAAAATATCAGAGTTCAAAACGTTTAAATCTTCTAACGGAATGACATGTTCTAATTTCAAGATTTTCTGTAGTTCATTCCTATGGGGCATCATATTTACAGGCGGTTTTGCCAAGCTCTTAGATACACCACACAAAGCAATCAAAGAGCAGACATAATAGGGAAGTTTCATAAACAGAGCCTTATAGATAAATACAATGCAATGTAAGTCCCTTCTATAGTTAAAGTAGGCCATCCCATTTTTTCATATAAAACACAATGGTGTGAGAAATGTATCTGCACTATGATACACAGCATAGAGGGGTTTTAAGGTGGAGGATACAGAATATCACCATAATCAATTACAAAGCATGATTTATTTCTATACAAGAAACCAATTTTTACTCTCAACCTTTTAGAAAGGTGTTCCACATGGTTGTAAAAAAGAGCCTAACCTAATTCCTACATATTTAAACAATTCTACAATTTCAATTTGAGAATGCTGAAGTGTATGGAGAGGTTCTTTGAACTTCTTACAATTTCAACAATTTCTGACATCTTGATTAGACAAATTTGTTATTTTCACTCCAAGTCAACAGTCGGACCATTCTAACAACTTTGAGGTAGACAGATTTTTGTGTATTATAAAATGCTTTTTTGTATAACATAAAATTACATGACATTCCGTCGCCCGTCATCTAAAGTTAATGTTAATTTGCACGGCTGTGTACATAATTATACAGAACCACAACACATCTATCTACATCATAGAGAGTTGTGGAATTCTGGACTAACATTAAATAATATAACATTAAATATATTCTCGGATGGGGATCCCTGGAACAATATTTAATTATTTGTTCTGTTCATTCAGTATTCAGTTTCAGTTTATTTGTTAGAGAGGGAAAACGTAGGCCTACATAAGGAACATTTTATAAATATAATGTAAATGTACCCAATTGTAGCCAAAAGGCTAGTTTACATTGGCAGTCCGCCTGCCAGAAATAATGGGCTATAGTACCTATACAAAAAAAAGTTTAACGCAAGTACAAAACATTAGCAATAACATACATAATTTAAGCCTTATATACACATATATACACAGCAATATACAGTTCAATCCCCACATAGTACATAGTGTTCACATCTTTGGTTGTCTATCAACCAATTCCTAATATTAAATTTGAAGGTGTTGAATGTAATGCACAGTTCCATAAAAGAGAAGAAAAAAAAACATTTCCTTTATTTATATACATTTTATTGAACTGAAATATATTTGTACAACTCTTTAAATTATTCTGTAGAGAATGCCATGCAGTTTTACGCCACATACTGTAACGTTGTTAATGTATGTTGCGTTGCTAATGTTAGCTTGCAAGGTAATTGGTCAACTGTAATGCACACGCTATTGGCTACTATAAATGCCAATCACTATCCACCAAAAATCCCTCCTGAGCTTCCTGTTTTTACAGGAAACACGTAGATATGCAGAATCAAATAGCATTTCATGGGGACTTTAAGTTTTCCTGCTTCACAAATGCAACTTATCCCTGTTTCAATTGAATTGTGATTTTCCTTCTTGGGATTTAAGATCATCCCTAACCTACTCTTCCTCCTTGTAGCCGAGGTCAAATCCAACCAAGGTTTACCTTTTAAATTCTGGGAAAAGCAAAGAATAGGACTTAAATTGATGAATACAATTTTATTATTTCAATCGTTTTCCTTTCCATAAATAACATTGACAAACAATGGGGGGAAAATACACAAATTTAGTCTCTGAAGTCAAATATATTAATATCTAAAAGTATTTAAATAACATATACACATAACATGGAGACAATGTAAACATTAAAGTCTGGGTAAAGCAAATTCAGAGATTTGTTTCTAAACACAATATACATGTTAGAAAAGAGCTGCTGAAAACATGTGAAAAAACTATGTACTGAACTGTGGAGTTTGACCCTTAAACAGTTTTTCACCATTTTTGTGTTCAGGATTTCTTGGAGCGGGTCTGAAACTGTGGCTCGATGACACACTGAAGCCATCCTTAGCATAACCCCTCCTCCAACACTGCATCAAATCTAGAGCGCATTAGCATGGTTCTCCCAGAGTTGATAAGTACTCAAAAATAAAAGTAAAATGTAAATTTTTCACAAATCTCACCATGGGTATAGTTAAATAAAAACACAGATTTGGGTGGTCTAACCTAGTTTGCTATAGTTAGTCGATTAGTCAAGTTGTCTAACCAAGTAGGGTCCATTTGATATATTTGTTTGTTTTTACCTAAATGTTTTTGTGATAGAATGGAAAATAAAATGGCCCTTGAGCTGAAAGGGAGCTGTCAATCAAGCGTGATCTTACCACGGCCCCACAATCCTGAGAAATGGTCTGAGCAGCCAGATGAGTTGTTTTTGAGCTGGGTTTTATAATCGTTGTTCATGTTTTTTTATCGTTCAAATTTGGCTTGGTGGTTAATAACAAATGTGTCTGTGGACAAAAACATATTTGATTTTGCTTTACCCAGACTTAAAGGAAAACTCCAACATTTTGGGAAATTTGCCATCTACCCTGGAGTTAGAATAGAAGATGCATACCTTTTTCTTCTCTGTGCATGCAGTAGGAGTAGGAAGACGTTGGGAACTAGGCTAATGGAGGAACCTACTTCCAGTGACTGACGCTAAGCTAGGCTAACGGTGCACGTCTTCCTACTCATACTGCATGCACAGAGAAGAAAAAAGGTATGTATCTTCTTGTCTAACTCCAGGGTATAGATAGCAAATAAGCTAATTTCCCAAAATGTTGGAGTTTTCCTTTAAAGGAAAAATATCAGGAAAGTCTTAAAAACCATATAAGTGCAGCCAATCCTGTTGAATATAAGTTCTGTGTGTCTATAACTGACCTCAGCATACAGTAGCACTACTGTCGTGAAAAAATAATCCCTAAAATGTAAGGTTTTAAGGAATAAATACAATAAATTATAATAATTCTTATTTTCCAGTCATGGATTTCTTAAATGACTGATTTAGTTTAGAGTGGGTTCCTTGAAGATTTGAGATACTTGTTCATGACAACAACAATGGGTTGTCTGGAAATAGTAACACACAAGGTAGTTAACTACTGTATGGACCGGCATATTTTTCATAACGGTGGTGCAGTGGGTACAGCACTGTTGCCTTGCAGCAAGAAGGTCCTGGGTTCAAACCCCAGCAGGAATGTGACCAGCAGGGGGGGGGCTTTCTGTGTGGGTTTCCTCCCACACCAAAAGACATGCATGCTAATAGGTTTCATTGCCATTGACCAAGGTACTGGAGTTACAACTTAGTCCTAAATAGTTAGGATCTGTCCATCATGATGTTATGAAAACACTTTGGCTGGAGTTATATGAAAATCATTTCACAATTTACATTACTTTTGGTTAAATTTGGTTATTTGTGACCTGTCCTGTCTAAATGTTTAAATGTTGAGCGATTTGCAGTGTCTAATTTCCCACGGGATAATAAAAGTATTTCTATTCTATTCTATTCTATAAAGCCAATTATAAAAAATAATAATAATTTAAATGTGTACACTCTGTTTTGATTTTGTTGAGTTTGTAACTCATACGTGAATGAAAAAGATGAAATTATATAATATACCACAAAAGCAATGGTGGGGTATTTTGGCACAAGTATTTGTAACAGATCTGGAAACATTGGTAACAATGTAACACTGCCCTGACCTGCATAAAGATGGCCTCCTGGTTTATCATCATCATCATCACATCATTAAGTCGTACCCATCCCCTGCTGGAAAGCACCTAAACATTCATTCTCATCAGTCTGGAAAAACGTTCACTTTCACTTTCACTTCAATCAATCAAATATAAATTGAAGTGACGCAGCATTCATTATTAATCATTCTTTTCTATATTTGTTGAATTGACAGGGAAGTGAACCCCTCCATGATGCCAGCCCGATCTCGCTTAAAATATGTAAATAAAGTACTTATCGACCACAAGAAAAAGGTACATAAGGTACATACTCCATAAGTAATATATTGATGTATTTACTGTACGTATTTTTTAAATGTACAGTTTGAAGCACATTCTCAGGGGGCTCATACAGAACCAAGCATTTCACTGTAATGTACGTACATGTACTTTATATGTGACAAATATAACAAAACTTAAACGTTTACATTTTCACGTTTTCATAAAACAAATGAACCCGGGATGCTCGCATAGGAGGGGAGTGCCTTTACCTCAAGACTACCATGACACACTTTTCTGATAGCCTTGTCCAAACTCTAACAATAACTTTAACCACACTGTCACCTTCAATTTAAATAACCATAACCCAAACCATAACCATAACCTTAACTTTCTATCTTAACCATACTGTTAAACGTTAAAACCATCATCATCATCATTATAATATTGCTGTGTTTGTATCAGGGTGGGTAGATGGCATACTAGTCTAGTGGTGAAAGCACTCACCCGTGTCCCCAAGTATTGTTAGATCGACTCGCGATCGCGCTGTTTGTTTTGGACTTTTGTAAATACAAAATGTAAATATATTACTTATGGCTATAACATAACGTTCATTATGTACCTTTTTTCCTGTGATCGATTAGTACTTTATTTACCTTTTCTGATGAGACCGTGTTGGTGTTGCACTGTAGAACAGGGGGGATCCAATGATGTCAGTTTACGAGGCGGCCATCTTTATGCACCTGATCCACCCTTTTCTATTGTGTACCAACCCGGGCGTGGAACCATCGACCGGCCACAGTGACTAATGGATTCAGAATTTCAGCCAGTGTAATTTCTTAGAAGCCAAAATAGTTTTTAGAAAACAAAACAGTTTGAAGTGTCTGGATTGACAGACGTACCAGCTGCAGCCAAACTGTGTCCGAATGTGGCTGGTCATTTCAAGCCCTGGCACCAAACCCTCTCGTTAACCCTATAAACAAACCCCAGTCCTTCCCCCTGCTCCTTCCTCCTCCTCCTCCTCCTCCTCCTCCTCCTCCTCCTCCTCCTCCTCCTCCTCATAGGAACCATGAGATCCGTAGCTCCCTTCTGCTCCTCTGCTGTGTCTCGAACAGCCTGTGGAGTGGGAGACAAACGATCCTGCTCTCAGCACCTCTATCTCTTCGTCTTCCTCCTCCACCTCCTCTTCCTCCTCCTCCAGGTCATCCTCCTCCTCCAGGCAGGAGCTCCGGGCATCCTCCCTGGGCTTGGTGCCGCGCTTCCCCGCTCCGGGGCTCTCTGTGTTGGGCAGCGGGGAGGCGGCCTGTTCCTTGGCCTTGCGGCTTCGCTTCCACTTCATGCGTCTGTTCTGGAACCAGATCTTCACCTGAGGGGAGAACATTACAGGGATGAACATACACACTAAACATTACAGGGATGAACATACACACTAAAGGAGCATGGGAACATTCCAGGGATGAACATACACACTAAACATTACAGGGATGAACATACACACTAAAGGAGCATGGGAACATTACAGGGATGAACATCCACACTAAAGGAGCGTGGGGAGATTACAGGGATGAACATCCACACTAAACATTACAGGGATGAACATCCACACTAAACATTACAGGGATGAACACCCACACTAAACATTACAGGGATGAACATCCACACTAAACATTACAGGGATGAACATCCACACTAAACATTACAGGGATGAACATCCACACTAAACATTACAGGGATGAACACCCACACTAAACATTACAGGGATGAACACCCACACTAAACATTACAGGGATGAACACCCACACTAAACATTACAGGGATGAACATCCACACTAAAGTTGCGTGGGAACATTACAGGGATGAACATTCACACTAAAGTTGCGTGGGAACATTACAGGGATGAACATTACAGGGATGAACATACACCGTAAAGGAGCGTGGGAACATTACAGGGATGAACATCCACACTAAAGGAGCGCAGGAACATTACAGGGAAGAACATCCACACTAAAGGAGGATGGGAACATTACAGGGATGAACATTCACCGTAAAGGAGCATGGGAACATTACAGGGATGAACATCCACACTAAAGGAGCGCGGGAACATTACAGGGATGAACATCCACACTAAAGGAGTATGGGAACATTACAGGGATGAACATCCACACTAAAGGAGTGCAGTAACATTACAGGGAAGAACATCCACACTAAAGGAGGGTGGGAACATTACAGGGATGAACATACACACTAAAGGAGCATGGGAACATTACAGGGATGAACATCCACACTAAAGGAGCGCAGGAACATTACAGGGAAGAACATCCACACTAAAGGAGGGTGGGAACATTACAGGGAAGAACATACACACTAAAGGAGCATGGGAACATTACAGGGAAGAACATACACACTAAAGGAGCATGGGAACATTACAGGGATGAACATCCACATTAAAGGAGCATGGGAACATTACAGGGATGAACATCCACACTAAAGGAGCGCGGGAACATTACAGGGAAGAACATACACACTAAACATTACAGGGATGAACATCTACACTAAAGGAGCATGGGAAGAACATTACAGGGATGAACATCCACACTAAAGGAGCGCAGGACGAACATTACAGGGATGAACATACACACTAAGGGAGGGCGGGAACATTACAGGGATGAACATACAGGGATGAACATACAGACTAAAGGAGCGTGGGAACATTACAGGGATGAACATACACACTAAAGGAGGGTGGGAACATTACAGGGATGAACATACACACTAAAGGAGGGTGGGAACATTACAGGGATGAACATACACACTAAAGGAGCGCAGGGACATTACAGGGATGAACATCCACACTAAAGAAGCACGGGGACATTACAGGGAAGAACATCCACACTAAAGGAGCGCGGGAAGTCCATTGAAAAAGGATTCTACCAATTGACAACCTCATTAGTATAAGTAGGAAATAGTTGCTGAACTAACTTACTCTTTAAAGGTAGAATCTGTAATGGCTGATGGTCTATAGTTCTATGGTTAACAGTCTATAGTTCTATGGCTGACAGTCTATAGTTCTATGGCTGACAGTCTATAGTTCTATGGTTAACAGTATATAGTTCTATGGCTGACAGTCTATAGTTCTATGGTTAACAGTCTATAGGTCTATGGTTAACATGTCTATAGTTCTATGGCTGGCGGTCTATAGTTCTATGGTTAACAGTCTATAGTTCTATGGCTGACAGTCTATAGTTCTATGGTTAACAGTCTATAGTTCTATGGTTAACAGTCTATAGTTCTATGGTTAACAGTCTATAGTTATATGGCTGGCGGTCTATAGTTCTATGGTTAACAGTCTATAGTTCTATGGTTAACAGTCTATAGTTCTATGGCTGACAGTCTATAGTTCTATGGCTGACAGTCTATAGTTATATGGTTAACAGTCTATAGTTCTATGGTTAACAGTCTATAGTTATATGCCTGGCGGTCTATAGTTCTATGGTTAACAGTCTATAGTTCTATGGCTAACAGTCTATAGTTCTAAAGCTGATGGTCTATAGTTCTATGGCTGGAGGTCTATAGTTCTATGGTTAACAGTCTATAGTTATATGGCTGGCGGTCTATAGTTCTATGGTTAACAGTCTATAGTTCTATGGTTAACAGTCTATAGTTCTAAAGCTGATGGTCTATAGTTCTATGGCTGGAGGTCTATAGTTCTATGGTTAACAGTCTATAGTTCTATGGTTAACAGTCTATAGTTCTAAAGCTGACGGTCTATAGTTCTAAAGCTGACGGTCTATAGTTCTAAAGCTGACGGTCTATAGTTCTATGGCTGGCGGTCTATAGTTCTATGGCTGACAGTTTATAGTTCTATGGTTAAGAGTCTATAGTTCTATGGTTAACAGTCTATAGTTCTATGGCTGACGGTCTATAGTTATATGGCTGACGGTCTATATGTCTGACAGACTATAGTTATATAGCTTACAGTCTATAGTTATGGTTAACACTACAGTCTATAGTTATATGGTTAACAGTCTATAGTTCTATGGCTGACAGACTATATTTTTATAGCTGACGGTATATAGTTCTATAGCCGACGGTCTATAGTTCTATAGCTGACGTCTATATTTTTATAGCTGACGGTCTATAGTTCTATAGCTGGCGGTCTATAGTTCTATAGCCGACGGTCTATAGTTCTATAGCTGATGGTCTATAGTTCTATGGCTGACAGTCGTTTTCCTTTTTTGACTGTTTACCTTCGTCTGAATGTCAAATTTGTGTCTTTTACTTTGTATTTGCAGTTTTTGAAGTTTGATGATCGATCTATTCTTTGTGTTTTCTGCCATAAAAACATCGACTATAAAAGCAGTCACGCACACGAGTTGGGGAAAGGTAAGCCTGTTGCGTTTAGCTCCGCCCACCCTCTCTGGCAGACCAATCACTGCTGGTGATGGAAAACACAAAACTAACGTTAGGTTATGGCTATAACCAAGTTCTGTTAGTTAGGGGTGACGCTTGGCATCACTACTGCACTCCCTCGCGTACGTGCACGTGTACTGAATAAAATTCCACAAATATACCTTTAATACCAGTATTAGTCTGACCACACCCCTCATCAGCTTACCTTCATAAGCAGGTGTGTGGTCACCTGCTCTCTTCCTACCCAAGCTTTCACCACAAGGTGAGGTCAAGGGCTGCAGCGGCCGTCTGATGCCAAGCGTCACCCCTAACTAACAGAACTTGGTTATAGCCATAACCTAACGTTCTGTTCCGTTAGGGGCTCTGCTTGGCATCACTACTGCACAAAGGGAGGCCAAGCGGAGCCGCTGGCTGACAAATACACCCCGCTGACAGCCCCCCACAACCATCAGAACAGGGAGGGCCGAGCCCCCCCGACCCCCCCTAATGGAGGGCATCCCCCCTATTAGGGGCTTCACGGGAGGGCGACGGACCCGACCGTGCGAAGAGGCACTCAAGCAACCCAACGCACAGGGTGAGCAGACCGTGGCTTGACCCCACGACTACACCCACGCACAACCCGCATGCCACCCGGGAACGAACGTAGGAAACAACCTCGTCACTGCCCCCAGAATCACGGGATCAAGGGCAAACCCAACCCCGTGGCAAGGCCGTAGCAGCGGAGCGCGAAGGAAGACCCAGACCCACCAAAAGGACTGGACTCCCTGGAATGGGGGCCCGGAGAAGTCCATGATGCCAGCATCAAGACCCCACCAGGTGGGCACCTAGTGACCCCGCCCCCCACATCGCCAGCGTATTCGGACAAAGGCCCCTCAGCCGAGCGGGCCCTGTCCTCCCCAACAGCACACCGCCTGGAACACAGGCCCTGCAACAGGCAGACAGCATGGTCATAACACACAAGAGTTAACCAAAGGAAGCAGGCAGTGCACCGGGGAAAAAGACCAGGCAACAGGCTGTCAACCCAAGCCTGGAAACTGCGGACGAGGCAGGCGCCAGAAAGGACAGCTGAAAACAGCCGCCCCGGCGGAAGGGGCGTAAGCTGGCGTTGTCGCATAACCAAGCCTTTAAACAGCATGTCAGAAGTGGGATCCTTAGACCACTCGACCCCTGACAGCTGCCCACAGAAAAAGTCCATACGATCGGCAGACGTCATGAACGTGCAGGGGCACCCTCAACCGGAGAACCGGGAGTTGACACTGCAGCAACACACCAGAGAACCAACCACCCAGGCATTACCCCATGCAATGGTTGGTCCCATAACCCCTCAGGAAAGAAACCCCAAAACACATCTGCGGCACCGCCGCAGCCCGCGTTCCGGTTTCCAACAGGGCTATCCCGGGCCTACGGGTCAACGAGCATCACCCCGGACCGGGCCCGGTGATACGGGGAGCACAGGGTCCCCTGAGGAGGTTAAAACCACCCCAACAGGCCCCTCAGCGCCAAGCGCAAGAGAAGAGCGTAAAAATGGAAGACCAGCCCCAGCACCCCGCACTCGGTATTCCCAGGAGGTCACCCAACCAAGTACCAACCAAGACCAACCCGCACAGCGGCCGAGATCCGACGAGATCGGACGCGTACAGGTCGGCACGGCCGTAAGCCATTACGACAGTGCAGAATACAACGCACCAAACAAGGGTCCCATAACGCTCAACCCTGTGACACCTGGACCGACCTAGCATTTTTCCCCCTGAAAAAAAACCCAAGTCCCTCAGGGTACCAGAACAGCAGATCTGCATCCCCAGCGGACAACGGGTGCAACTGATCTGGACCAGCGCGACCAGAACCAGTCCCGTGCCCTAATCACGCCGACCTGCCAACCCCAGGAGAAGGGGCAGATATGCGTGTTGATCCCAACATAAAAAAGAAGGCGCCACCCAGACGTGTCGGTATGAACCGCGCCCGGTGGCCCACCCCTAGGGCGTGAGACCCTTCCCCATATGTCCAGACCCATTCCGTCATCATCCCCTGACATGAACGGGAACCCATCGACAACACACAGGGTGTCGGAAGAGGAAAAACCCCCATCCCAATTGCTCCATAAAAACGCTGTTTCACCCAAGCAATCAAGGCGCGCCAGTCAGCCAATGGCCCAAAAAGCACATCCTGAGCCAGCACTATGTGTGCGTTTGGACATACCCACATCAACAATAGGCCGTTTAGACCACCATATTGAATCCCCAAGACGCCCAGGGAAACGACAAGAGGGGCGAGATGCAATCAACTCCATGAATGAATGAATGAAAAAATGTACCCAACAGACTGCAGAAAAGGGTACAACCCAGTACGGCAATACACACAATAGGTTAAGGGGAGGCAGACCTGAGAAAGACGTTAGTCTTGTTTCCATCAGGGACCCTCATTTCCAATCCATCAAAACACATTCAACTCTTTATAAAAATAAAGAAAAGGCATCACCCGTATGACCCAACTGCACAGCTGGGAGTAAAAACCCTGTTTTTCACATGATTTCAATCCAGTCACTCCTTTTAATCAGAGTGTAAGACCAGACCCTCCCAGAAACACCTTCCCACATGGGACTATGGTCAAGAAAAAAGATATGTAAACTGTGAGACACGTGACCAATAGACTCAAGTTTGACACATAAACCGGGCGCAGCAGGCCTGTGAGCCCTGCGCCCAACCTCGACATCTTTAAGACACCAGCTCATGGAAGGCGTCGCCATAGCAACAACGCTACAACGGGCGGGGAAAACCTACCGGATCCTGTCATGTAACAGGAGTCGGTAGAATACCCCTCCCCCCCCCCCCCCCCCCTGTCAAGCACTGGCTTGGCCCTGACTGGCTCAGCAGAAAAGATCAAAAATCCCCTAAACCAATCAAGTGGGGAAGGAGGGGTTTATTCGACACCCCCTCCCGAAAACACACCCTTTATCCCTACACACAGAAAAACAACCGTAGCCATCTTGAAAAACCTCCGGTAGAAAGCAAAGCATAGCGAAGCTAATACAATGCCCGCTACCCACAAAAAGTGTAAAAGGTTTTACAACAAAACACAAGTCGCCTGTGCGTGAATCCTATACCCGTTGCCTATGTCATACATAGGAAAAAACGCTAGGCCGTGAAATGTGTGCGTACGAGTATTACTGCAACTAAACAACACAGCATTGTGAAAACACACTCTAACGCTGGTCAGAGTTAATTAGAGAGATGCCATCCCTCTCTCTCTCTCTCTATCTCTCTCTCTCTCGTTCTCCCTCTCTCTCTCCACCCCCCCCTCCCCCCCCCCCCCCCCCCCCCCCCCCCCCCAACCATTACCTGTGTCTCAGTGAGCAGCAGTGACGTCGCCACCTCGAAGCGTTTGGGTCGGGACAGGTACTTGTTGAGTTTAAACTGGTTCTCTAGTTCCATTAGCTGCTGACTGGTGAAGGCTGTCCTGGGTCTCCTACACTTCCCTAACAGACCCCCTGCTGGGCCGAGGCGGGAGAGAGAGAGAGAGAGAGAGAGAGAGAGAGAGAGAGAGAGAGAGAGAGAGAGAGAGAGAGAGAGAGAGAGATGATTATTTTTTATTTATTGAGGCGAAGAGACAGAGACAATGAGAGATCGATGATGTTAGGAGAGAAATAGCATGGTGATCATATGTGATCAGTTGAAAAATATGTATTTCAGCACTCACACAAATAAAGACATGCAGTAAATGACATGGAAACCCAGAGGCTTAAGTTTAGTGTGATTGATATTTATAAACGTTTACTTCCACAAAATATGGTAAACCGGGATGAGAACAATGTCTATCTATTGAATATATATATTGTTTGAATATTAATATAATATGTATACAAGAAGTATACTTAAGTAAACACATTTGAAGGGTAATTAAATCATAACAGTCAGCAACGTTGATATTATTAAACTAAATGTAAAGTTAGTAATGGGGCATCTTCCCCCATCTTAGATTCTGAAGCTCTGTCCGTGTTTTTGTTGTCGTTTCTCGTTTGTATGTATTGGGCTGTTTTGGGCCAATGTATTTGTGCCTGTATGTTGTGTTGTCTTGTTGATTGCAACCATGGTGAAGCCAAAGAAAAATGTCCATGAAAATGGACCAATAAAAATATCTATATTATCCGGGAAAGAGGCCCTATAATGTAATGTATCAACAAGCTAAACAAAATAACCAATACTGTCTCATTAGCCAAATGCAGCATGTAAAATAGTTCAGCTTTATCCAAATCAATAGAGCCTATCTATCATGTATATTTAACCATATTATAGTAATGCATAATATAACTTATATAGGGCAGACCCTCATCTACACCTTTGATTACACTGCTACTCGCTCATATGCATATATATTCAGAGTTAATTATATTGTTTACACTGCCTATTTTTACTCTATAATTGTATTACCGTATTATGTACCATACCTGTACTGTAAAAACTGAGCGTCATCTGGTTATCTTTAAACTATCAGCTAATTGTATTCACCCAAAACGGTGTCAAATGCAATTAATAAATGGTTCAAATTCATTGAATTCAGCTCAATTTCGATTTCAACGGCACACAGTCCTTTTATTATGTATAGGTTACTATAATTACTTAATAATATGAATTAACCCCAATCCCAGTTTTTACAGTGTATACCGCCCCTCCGCCATGCTGCTATGATGCCTGAATTTCCCCAAGAGGATCAATAAAGGACTATCTTATCTATGTCTGTCTGTCTGTCTGTCGTCTGTCTGTCTGTCTGTCTGTCTGTCTGTCTGTTTGTCTGTCTGTCTGTCTGTCTGTCTGTCTGTCTGTCTCTGCAGTTGACATGAGTTTCACTGCGGTGCGGTTGACCGAGGACATGGTGATATGATATTGCTTTAGCGAGGCTATAAAATCTCACAGAGGTCCATTACCTTAATGAAAACACCATAAATGCTATCCCCGGACTTTATTGATTAAGCAGTATATCTAGGTGTTACCTTTACCGTAAACGTTGCACGTTAGCTTTATTGGATACATTAAATTATACTGTTGTTGATGATAGGCCTAGAGGACTCCAGTCATTATTTGATGGTCGTTCCAATGTCCATGCGTTCTTCTTTGGCGGTAAAAGCGGTGCTAATTCATACTGACAATAAATACATAAAAATCTTAAATAAGAAATGGGCTGCATGCATATTTTATTATTAGGTCCACTATAGGATCACGGATGTTGATTATAATGTAAGCTGTTGCGTAAGGCCCTATAGACCTTTTCCAAGTTGCTTGGGCAGTCGACTAAATGCCGAAAACAGTAGGCTGGTGGAAATAAATAAATGTATAGGCTACATTTACTTTTCAAATGTTATAATAAAAGATAATAATAATAAATGTTTTATTAAAAACGTGTGGTATACGAATAAATGCCATATAGGCTCAAGACAGCAGGCCTTTTCCTGTCATTTAACTAACAATATTTTTGTGATATGGAGTTGAGGTTTTAGCTTTTTCGCATTTTGCAGCTTGATATTACTATTTAATAGCCTCACTAGCCCTGACATCATATTTCTGACTAGAAAGCTTGAATGAAATGGGCAAAAAAGAAATGCTTTATTTTAACAAAATGAGTATATCTATAACAAGTATTTTAGGCTATGATGACCTTTTCGCTCTCATCAAATCAGTTATCCGTTCAACCAACTAACCTACATCATGTCTCCCCTCCGTGACAAAAAACAAACATTAATTTATAACGAAATCAATGACGAAAAATAGTAGACTGTGGCTATTTAGTTGAATAAACTATTAATTTGGCAGAACAATGCACAGCAGTTACGTTTCCCCCCTTATTATTTCTTTATTGAATATATTATGTTTTAGTGGCGTGTCGGTTTTTGTTGATAATTAAATGTAATCTCGGTAGGAAACCCACTACTCACAGACATATTCCCCGAGTCTCGGCATCATCACGCCGGCCCTGATCCAGTGCTCCAGCGGGAGGGAGCCGGCCATCGCCGCCGCCTTCAGCTGCTCCGGGTAGGATGGCGAACTGGCCGAAGCCCGGGTAGGCGAAGGCGGATGCTGGCCTCCCAGCGCCGCCAGAGGATACATTGGAGACGGATACATTCCGGCGAGAGTACCCTGGGGAAACGTGGCAGGGAAGCCGGCGTGGGGGAAATGGAGAAGGGGGGATTTCGGCATGAGTCCTGCCGAGATGTGGTGGGAGGTGTTGTTGTTGTTGGGGGTCCGCCGCGGGGAAGGGGTCTCGGACCCGTGACGGGACACGGACTGTCTCGGAGCTCATGCTGTACGGTCCCGGCGATGCGTCGCGGTCCCCACCGTCAGCCCGGTGCGCCACGCTGTGCGCCAAGAGGGCGTCGATGCGAAAGTTCTTGGATTTCTCCATCGTGGAGGTCATTTCCCCACGAAACCTCCACAGAACAAGCTGCAGTTCAACTAGCCTATAATATATTATAAATATATACTATGTCTTTACACTCCCCAAAACAAGCTACACACTGTCACAGGCTTGTCAATCGAAACCAAATTTGACACACATAAAAACACAATGTCAGTGTGTGTACGAAAGGTTACACAAGACACTAGACTCCGACTAAAAAGTTTGTAACACTCTTCTGTGTTGTTGTATTCCCTCTCTGTGCCCGTGTCCCACGCGTGTCCCGTGCGTAAAAGCGCGTCGCCGCTGGTAAACTGGCAACTTTTCCGCATCGCTTTGCTCTTCAGCTCCTCGGAGAGGTACCTGGTTGGACAGAGAGGGACCTGGTTGACAGAGAGGGACCTGATTGGACAGAGAGGGACCTGATTGGACAGAGAGGGACCTGATTGACAGAGAGGGACCCGGGGGGCGAGCCAGGGGTCAGGTCACCAAGACAGCTTTCTAATAGCTAATTAAGACGGCAAACCTTTCGATGGCACTTTTGGAGGGTTTGAGAGCAGCCTGGTGGGATGAGGGCATTCAGTCTTGTGTGAATATTAGATGCATCTCCCTTTGTTGTCCAACCATGGGTTTTTGAGTGAAAATGAGGGAGAACTGTATAGCCTCCCATTCCAACGTCCCGTATTGAAACGAACTGATCGCTCACTGCTTGTCAAAACAAAACGATTAATGTAATTCGTTTGGTAAGAGTTGGGGTGGGGCTGCATATACTATTCTATTGATGGACAAAAACTACATATTATATTTTAATGGTGTAAAGGAAAACCCCTCGTCATCATAATAATAAACAACATACCAAAAAACGATATGAATAATAATAATTTCGTTTTATGTTATTAGTCGAAATGTATTCAGTGCCTTGTATGGGGGAAAAAGAAAATTAGGAATATGTGCTGTTGAATAAAAACAATTATATACTGCATTTTCTTTTCTGGAGGGGGATCACAATCCAACTCTGTGTGTAAATGCATATGAATGCAAAGCAGTTATACCATGGCTGATATATTATCTGTATCTTTTATTTATTCTGAGTATATTCTTAATTCTTCCTCAGTTATACAGTGTTTTTCAAACTCTAAATTGGGACCTGATGGTTTATGAAAGGTCACAAATCATGAGCATGGTGCCAGATGGGTGGAACTAGAGACAAGTTCATGTTACTGTAGATCCAGACAGAGACGTTCCAATAACTTCTTTATGAGCTGCTTTCATTTCAACTAGAATAACTGCTGCTATAGACTGCTTTTCATTACAACAAAAAATTACTTCTGTTATTGAGCTGCTTTCATTACAACTAGAAATTACTTCTGTTATAGAGCTGCTTAACTAGAAATAACGTCTGTTATAGAGCTGCTTCATTAACACTAGAAATTACTTCTGTTATAGAGCTGCTTTAATTAACTCGAAATGACGTCTGTTATAGAGCTGCTTCATTACAACGAAAATAACTTCTGTTATAGAGCGGCTTTCATTACAACAAAATAACTTCTGTTATAGAGCTGCTTTCATTACAACTAGAAATAACTTCTGTTATAGGTTTTTTTGAAAACCGATACCGATATTTCGATATCACATTTTAATGCCGATATCGGCCGATAATATCGGACATCCTAGTAATAGTCCTTCTGTCTGTTTCTATGTCTATCTCCTGTCTGTCTGTTTTGACAACATATGTCTCTCTCTCCTCTCTCTGTGCTCACCTGCCTCTGTCTCTGTCTGTCTGTGTTGACATTTTGACCTTCAACTTTTTCTTTTTTTTTAAAACTTTGCCATTTCCCTGGCCTTTTATACGTTTATCGCATTTATACTTGGTCAAGTTCGACCGACAGAAGCAGGCTGAAAGGGTTCAGATGGGGGGAAGACACTCTGGGAAAGGCACGGCTGCAGTCCGGGATTCGAACTCGCTCAGCCCCAGATCCGCGCGAGCGCGGTTGTCCACGGGCTGAAATAGCACTGAAATAGCACTCGCGGTACGTTGTGAGCTACTGGAGCTCCCCGACCTTCAACTTTTCAGGTGCAGCTTTCCCACACTATCACTCTCTCTCACTCTCACTCGCTCTTTCACACACACACACACACACACACACACACACACACACACCACACACACACACACACACACACACACACACACACACACACACACACACACACACACACACCACACACACACACACACACACACACACCACACACACACACACACACACACACACACACACACACACACACATGCTTTAATTAATCTTGTACGTTATCACCTGAGAGCTGTTGAGAGTCATCATCAGTTACAACAGGCTCTTCAATAAACTTTATTGGCGGTTGTGTGGTGACACTGAGTTGCGTGTCTTATCGGTGATTAGAGCTTCATTATGAGGTCATCACGACACCAGGAGCTGATAGGACAGCTGTAAACTGGGACAGACCAGGAACTCATTATTCGTCTGAAGCAGAGACATACATACAAAGAGTTGGGTTGGGTCCATCACAACCATGCTGGACTGGAACTTTGACTTAACTCGCTAAAATGTCTGGCTTAGAGGTGTGTAAGTGGTCATTTATTTTAGTTAGAATACGTGTTCACATGTTAAAATAATAACTCTACTTACGACAGCTATCACTGATAGAGTGTTTGGTCCCTCCACTCTGCAGTAAACACAAAATACATTTTCTGGTATCCTGTTCCCACTTTATCTAATCAATTTGTTGTAAACTCTCCATTTGCTAAGCAACCTTTCAAATTCACACCACCAAATGTGGTACGCACGCTAAGCCATGATGATACGACAGCTGTAGGGCAACAGTGGCTCAGGAGGTAGAGGGGTTGTAGAGCAAGACACCCCTAATGCTCCCGATGAGCAGGTTGGCACCTTGCATGGTTGCCTCTGCTGTCGGTGTGTGAATGTGTGAGTGAATGTGAGGAACAAATTGTAAGCACTTTGGATGAACGGCTATATAAATGCATCCATTTACCATCCATTTGATACAACAGTCCCAGCCAGCTTTGGCCAGGTTGTGAAAGGTGTCT
>NC_140169.1:37742535-37845035 GCF_963971535.1 Notolepis coatsorum | reverse complement strand
TAGCTAGCTACAAGTAGCGACGCTACATAGCTTAACTACAATTCTCAGTAGCGTGCTGGTAGCTCGCTACTTTTTAACCAGGGTAGCAATCTCTGTAGCGGAGCTATTTATATAACGAAGTAGTAACGTAGCGACGAGAAACGTTACACGCTACTTTCGGGAGAAACAGTCTAGACTAGAAGATCTGCGAGGAGAAAAAAAAACTCCCCGTAAAAAACCCACTATGATTGGTTGGTTTGTTTAGATATGAGTGACGACTCACGATTGGGTATGGTAGGCCAAAACATTACGGGTAGGCCAATCAGAGGCAGGATAGGGCGGGACTCCAGCCGCAAAGCAGGAAGTGAAAATCACAGACGTATTGAATGAATGCAATTTAACGGATTACATGAACCAGTCTGCGCGAAATGGCAGAGGGGTTCGATGGCATTGATGAAGATGATGATGTCAATAACAACAATGACTCTCCATGGCCCTATCTGGGACACATTTATGAGTTTGACTGAAAAAACGGCTAAAACATATGCTGCTCTCTCAACACGTCCAGCACTAACTTGAGGACACATTCAGGTGAGCTGATGAAAATCAACTGTTCCCAAACAGCACACAAGTCAGTACACTTTGTCAACAGCTTTAACTAAGATAGCTGCTATCATGATGTTTCACTGTAGGCAGAAAATGAACAATATTATTGGGGTGGAGAAAAGAAAAAAAGAGGGAAAAGCAGTGGTTCTCAACCTGTGGGACAGGACCCCCAGGGGGGGTCCCCACATGATTTTGGGGCCATGGAATGTTCTGTGAGTTACATATTTAAATACATTTGGTCATTTAGCTGACACTTTCAATCAAAGCAACTTACAAATTGTGTACAAAAAGTCAGTAGGAGTGGTACATATCTAGCAGCCAAGGATAAGTAGTATTGTTTGTCAGTGTCAAGCTTGAGTGTTATACTTGAGTACATACTGTAGTAGTATAGACATATTAGCATAGTTGGTAGTAGTATATACATGGTAGCATAATACTAGTAAAATGAAGTAAAACAATTCAGATATTGAAGAAGTGTGTAATACAAGTTCATGTTAAAAGGATGACACAAAAAGCCAGACCGAGGGCTTGTTTCAGTTTTATAATAAACAATCAAACTGAGAATTTCTTTTCCTGCCTATTTGTTTGGTGGAAACTTGGTCACGAAGTAAAAAAAAAAAAAAGAAAGTAGTGCCGATGTAGCTAGCTATTTTTGCCATGTTCTTGTAGTGTAGCTTGCTACATTTCTCTGGGGATAGCTTCCATTGTAGTTGAGCTATATTTAATCGAGAGTAACTTGTAGTGTAGCTTGCTACATTTTCCAAGTAGCTTGCCCATCACTGCCTACCATGCTCTGTAAATAACTCATGTACAGATACCGATATGCCCTACTTTGTTTACTTGTTTATTGCACAATGTCTCTCTATTGGTTGGATTCTTATTATATATTATTACTATTGTATTATGCACATCGTTGCGGGCAAGACCCCCCGCATTTCACTGTATACCTGTATGCTGTGACAAATAAAACTCTTGACTTGACTTGACTTGATCTGGTCAGTTTGTTGTAGCTTTGAGTATGCTGTGTGTCTTTGCCCTATGTGAAATGTTTAGGGAGTATTATTACAGTTACTATGTCAAGTAACACATGTTGCCATGCACGTTACCACACAAAATGTTGTGTTTATTGTTTTGTTTTTTTCTTCCACATTATTCCACACTATGCGCCGTTCAAAAAATATCCCCCAATTAATTTCCTGTTGCTGAAATTAGATGGACTTAGATAAGATGTGAGACTGCTAGATTACTACTAGATGACTTTATATAAGATTTGAGACTGATAGTTTACTACTAGATGACTTTAGATAAGAGGTGATTGTACATATGTCTAAACTGAACACTGTGACCTCTTTTTTTTACTTCTAATTTTACTATGTTTTTATTTCATACTTATCTTGTCTTGCACAGTCTCTGGAGCGCAACAGTAAGAAGCATTTTGTACAAAAATATTCTGTACTTCTGTATGACAATTATTAAAGAAACTTGAACTTGAACTTGAAACTTGATACTGATAGTTTACTACTAGATGACTTTAGACAAGAGGTGAGACTGATAGTTTACTACTAGATGACTTTAGATAAGATGTGAGTGAGACTGCTAGTTTACCATAAGATGACTTTAGATAAGAGGTGAGACTGATAGTTTAATACTAGATGACTTTAGATAAGAGGTGAGACTGTGTGGTGTTCAGGTTTCTGTTCAATGTTTACTAAAACATTATCTTTTCTTTTTCTTTTTTTACCTGAGACTCATTGACCTTGGCTCATTTTCTGTGAAGAACATGTAGAAGAACATATTTTCATTTTTTACATTAACTGGTGCACACAATAATGTTGTGGGTCCACCAGACCCACAAACACTAGGTCAGTAACAGAAACCCAAACACCACACAAGGATTAAGGTGGGGTATGATGTCTCTGATGAGGTTATGGTTAGGGTCAGTGGTGCAGTCGTAATATGGGCCAAGGCCAAACGCCACGTGCACGCACGCTCCCGCGCACGCGCATACATGTCTCTCTCCTCTTTCATGAGGCGGAGCTGGGGACGAGACAGGCGGTCTTTTGTCACATAACACACGCCCAACACTCCACACACACGCACACACACACGCACACGCACACGCACGCGCACACACACACACACACACACACACACACACACACACACACACACACACACACACACACACACACACACACACACACACACACACACACACACACACACACACACACACACACACACACACACACACACACACACACACACACACCACACACAGTCTAGGCGATAAGTGCCGGCCGGGGTATACGGCGCGACGAGTCATTTTTGTGTCGTCGCGCCGTATAGGCACCCTGGCCGGCACTTATCACCTAGACTTTGCATAATAATAGGATGCGCGCACTTCTGCCTCAGTGACGTAGCCTAAACGTTGTTTGACCGCGTATGCCCACCACTGCATACCTGGTTAGGGTTAAGGTAAAGGTTAGGTTTATAAACAACTTCTAAGGTGAAAAATGTGGACACTGCCATGACCCTGTTGATTGTATCTCATGGCTCTGCTGTTACCCTAGATAGATCAGGCTCTACCGTGTGAAATATAACCCGGAGCTGTAAATACTGGCTGTAAAAGGATTAATACCCTGTGATCTCTCTCTCTATAGCCTACAGAAGATAACAAATAAGTTGTCTTTTAATAGAGTTGATTCAGTCTAATCTTCAAATAAGAGAGAGGCTATCGCATTGTTTCAGATAAGGTTTGTACTACAGAGATGAAGAGAACACAGTTCATATCAGTGCTTTGTGTAGTGTATATCCACATCACCAGGAGATAAGGTGTTTGGTAATAATAATGTGTAATACTATGAATCATGTTTCTAGCTTCTAATAATAACCCCCAGACAAAGGATCCATTGTGCTCATGTTAATGTTTTCCATGGTTTATAGTGGGTTGAAGTTTATATTATAGTGAAGGCCTGAAAACCTACCAGTACACAACCAGATTCAGGAGCTAGTACACTACCAGCTTTAGGAGCTACAGTAATACACAACCAGCTTCAGGAGCTACAGTAATACACAACCAGGTTCAGGAGCTAATACATAACCAGGTTCAGGATCTAATACAATAATATGGCTGTTTTAACCCATTCTGGACCCATTTTCAAGGAAGAAAATACTTGATGATTTAGAGTTATACAGGTAAAATATACAATATGTATGTCATATACATACACTACTTTTGTAACTCGATTTAGATCTACAAGTGAAAAATACAGTATGTATAGAATATGCAGACTGTAAGCTTATTCTACTGTTGCATTCCTTGCATTTATCTGTATAATGGACTGTATTTAAAAGTGGTCAGAAACAGGAATTCATTCAACCTTTATTTAGTCTCGAAAATCACTGAGAGTTCAACTCTCGTTTCAAATGATGTTAAGAAATACAGCATCCCATAAATACAAATAAAAACAAACAAACAAGAAAGTCAATCAACAAAACGATTAAAAACAACTGCAGACTGGGGTGAAATGGTTGGTTATTGAAGATTTAAACTCTCCAAAGGAAACTAAAGCATTGAGTCTTAACACTTTGAGTGCCAGCAACACGTTTTGTCGTTAGTTCATGCCGCCAGTTGAGTGCCGGCAACGCTATATAGCGTTTGTTTGTCGTATTTTTTTTTATTGGCAATTTTAATTAATATTTCATCAATCGAGCCTCACGCTAGTGTTGCAGAGGCTCTCTGAGCTCAATTGGGAAGATACCGCCCACTATCGTCGCTCCCTGTGGTAGTTTAGACTGATGATGGGGGGGGGGGGGGGCCAGTTTCCTCATTTTACTTTTCCGTCAAGCCAACTGAAGAATCCATTGTGATCGCCGACCATCAGAACAGCGTGGATTATGTATTTCCAGCCAGCACCCAACGCTGAATCAATAAACACGATCGATATTTGGAATGGCGATCAGGAATTGGAATAATCCTTTTGGATAACATCTGATCTGTGGTAAGGAATCTATTTGACCAGTCTTGGGATAATCAGAGCTTTTTTCACAGAGATATCAGCGTGTCCTGTATGTGTGTGTGTGGCTGTGAGTGTGTGCGTGCTGATCAGGAAATGAGAGAATCGATATTTCAGCCCGCTTCTATAGCGTGCATAAGTACACATATACTATCGATAATCTAGCGTTTATTTGAAAACGATTAATAAATAGGCCGAAAAATGACAATGTTTTTGTGTATGCCAGAATATTCCAGTAAATGCAGATTATTAGGTAATTAGGATTTTTAGGTAATCTGACCAATAAAAACAGTTGTTAAATAACAAAATACGATAAGATAACATGGATTCATCATTATAATTACATCTGATAGGACTGGTGGGGACTATGGTGTTGAACGCTGAGCTGTAGTCAATGAACAACAGTCTCACATAGCCACCCTTCTGGCGGTCCAGGTGAGAGAGGGTGCTGTGCAGTACTTGGGAGACCGCATCATCAGTGGACCTGTTTGGCCTGTATGCAAATTGCATAGGGTCCATATCACTGGGGAGGGAGGCACAAATGTGATCCTTGACCAGCCTCTCGAAACATTTCATGGCCACAGAGGTGAGTGCCACCGTTCTGTAGTCATTGAGACCTGTTGGGGAGGGTTTCTTTGGTACAGGGATGATGGTAGACATCTTGAAGCAGGCAGGGACCACTGACTCCGCAGGGATTGATTAAATATGGTGGTGAACACAGGGACTAGCTGGTTAGCACAGGACTTAAGTATGCGTCCTGTTATTCCATCTGGGCCAGCAGCTTTTCTGGTGTTCACCTGCATAAATGCTCTTCTCACACTGTGTACCGACAATGAGAGAGCGTCCCCGCCCCAGCGTGAGGCTTCCGTGGTGGATGGAAGGGAGGATGAAGAGGAGTGTGTGGTGAATGTGGATGGAAGGGAGGATGAAGAGGAGTGCGCGGTGAATGTGAGGGGAGAAGGAGGAGGGGTGAAGTATGCTCTCGCTGTGATTATGACATTTAATTTAGACAAAAAATACTGGTGGCTCCGTTAACTGGCTACATGGAAGAAGTGTCCTGTCACAGAAAGACAAATTTAAAATCACAGGCTCACAGAAACTCTCAGACCAAATTAATTATGAGTGAGCAGAGATTATGAGTGTAATAAATCTGCTTTGTTTTTTTCAGTGGGGTGCCCCTTTCATAGCCAATTAAATACTCAACATCTACCTGTACTTATTATGTTAGATTTATAATGTCATCAAATGGTCATTAGGATGTTCTTAGCTGTAAACTAAAGAGTTACAACCTCCAGAGCAGTATGAATACATACTTAAATGGCAACTCCACCCAAATTAAGAATTCCATATGTTATTTTCATGGTAAATTTACTTAATTTATATGGCGCTTTTATCCAAAGTGCTTTACAACTTATACTTCAGATTCACCCATTCACTCACACACCGTGCAAGGTACCTGCTTATCGAGAGCAGTTAGGCGTAAACTGTCTGACACTTTGACGCATTGGCGGGAGGAGCCGGGATTGAACTGGGAACCTTCCGATTACCAGGCAACCTGCTCTACCTCCTGTTGCCTAGCAAAGTTCAATCGGTATTGTCTAAACGGTCTGGTCTAAATGGTCTGGTTTAAACGGTCTGGTCTAAACAGTCTGGAAGAGGGTTCACTAATAAATAACTAAATCACGTTCACTAATATCTATGGACTCAGACCACAGGAATAACATGTATGAATGCTTAAAGTCCCTGTGATTCCACATATTTATGCATTTCCTGTAAAGCTATGGAGGGACATTGATTGGCAACGTTACGCAACATTAGTAACAGTAGCTAGCAAGCTAACATTGAACATTTAGTGCTAGCTCAGTTACAATGTGCTGTAAATGTCATTCTAGAAAGCATTTCATTGGACGAAAAATGTGTATACACCCCCATGTGCTGGATGACTCATCCATCTTCCAGGAAATGACAAACTCTAAAATACCATTAAGAATACAACAACGTTTTTGTCATTGTTGGCACAGATACTGGTGTATAAGTGACTATCAGCGCAAGACAAGATACAAAAAAAGAAAGAACATAAACATCTATTTTGATTTCATGGGGCCTTTAAATTGCCCTTTTCTGTTGTGTTCGGGGCTCTGTTTATGACTTTAATCATTCATAAATATTGTGTTTTACATTTGATTGATATCCTCCACACTATGACATTTGAACATATACAATTGCTGATCACCACTTTCATTGCATTTTGAGTGTTTTGGTCAACTTAGTAACACCTATGGTATTCCTAGTGAAAATTGACTGGGTTACAGTAGATTATGTTCATCCATCAGATGGAAAACAACCCCACACCCACACATTTCAGACTGAACTATTAGTTAGGCACAGGCTAGAACAAGTAAGCACATACTTGACCTTACTCCTAGAACCCACCTCACCCCTGCCCACTTTGACAACCTAGGATGGCTTAGAGTAGACGACAGAGTACAGCAACTTGCAATGTGCCTGGTCTACAAGATACACTACACAACCAAGGTACCCATGTACATGTCAAAATACTTCCCAAAGGTCAGTGAATACCACGATCACAACACCAGAGGGAGCTCCACAAATCATGTGAAACCCAGATTCGGCTCAAACAAGGGACTAAACACGTTTCGCAATTATGCCACATCAATGTGGAACGCCCTACCCAAAGCTGTAAAGGAATGTGAATCACTACCCACTTTCAAAACCACTCTCAAAGAACACCTACGGAAGACTGCAATTCGAAACTGGCCCCTGTAAATGTCGTAACACAACCCCCTCCAATGTACAGTTTCTACGTCAAATGTATATACTCTCTTTTCTGGACTCTTTTTATATCAAAACAGTACTGTATTTGCAAGTCTGGTATGTCATAAACGTATAGATGTAGCAGTACTGTCTATCTGTATGTCATGTATGTCATATATGTTATGATGAATTGAAAATGGGGGACCCTGATGTAAACAAGACGAAAGTCTTTCTCTGGTCTGCATCCCCTTAACAATTGTATGTATTGAGCTGTACTGTACTGTACCCATTCTGCAATCAGTTAATACAGTTTTCAATCAATCAGACTAGAACAAGTAGGCACAGGCTAGAACAAGTAGGCACAGACTAGAACAAGTAAGCACAGGCTAGAACAAGTAGGCACAGACTAGAACAAGTAGGCACAGACTAGAACAAGTAAGCACAGGCTAGAACAAGTAAGCACAGATTAGAACAAGTAGGCACAGACTAGAACAAGTAAGCACAGGCTAGAACAAGTAAGCACAGACTAGAACAAGTAGGCACAGACTAGAACAAGTAGACACATACTAGAACAAGTAGGCACAGACTAGAACAAGTAAGCACAGACTAGAACAAGTAAGCACAGGCTAGAACAAGTATGCACAGACTAGAACAAGTAAGCACAGACTAGAACAAGTAAGCACAGGCTAGAACAAGTAGGCACAGACTAGAACAAGTAAGCACAGACTAGAACAAGTAAGCACAGGCTAGAACAAGTAGGCACAGACTAGAACAAGTAAGCACAGGCTAGAACAAGTAAGCACAGGCTAGAACAAGTAGGCACAGGCTAGAAAAAGAAGGCACAGACCTCCTATATAAAGCTTTATTTGTGACTTGCTCTCATTTTACTCTGTGAACGCAATGAGTAGACAACTCCTTTTGACTCTACTCAAATTGATTAGGCAATTTTCTGTCAGGGAGTCTCTGGACCGAATGACGTGAATAAATATTATAAATGTTCATTTTGGAATACATTTTCAGTGTCTATTCTTTGTATATTCACTGCAGTTTTTCATGTTACCCCTAGTCTGAGACATTGTTTACAGCTTGAAAGGCTGTCAAATTGAATTTGTGTTAATGTAAGAGCAGTTGATACAGACCAGTTCAATTTGACCAGGAACACCACAGTAAGGTGGGGGAGAAGCGAGGGTTAATACAGGATACTTCATGCTTAACCTAACTGCTCAAACTCCACTTACACCAATGAGCTAAACTGACAATATCATCAAATGCTAATTGAATGTTGTTGTAGGTCGACTGAAGAGGTGGTCCACTGGTCTCTCTTTTGTCTGCTTTCATTTGTAAATACCTCCTCCTCGTCCAGATGACTCCTCTCGGCACAGACAGCTCCTCCTCTCTGAAGGAGCCCAGAGCAGAGGGCCAGCAGGCAGCTCCTCCTCTCTGAAGGAGCCCAGAGCAGAGGGCCAGCAGGCAGCTCCTCCTCTCTGAAGGAGCCCAGAGCAGAGGGCCAGCAGGCAGCTCCTCCTCTCTGAAGGAGCCCAGAGCAGAGGGCCAGCAGGCAGCTCCTCCTCTCTGAAGGAGCCCAGAGCAGAGGGCCAGCAGGCAGCTCCTCCTCTCTGAAGGAGCCCAGAGCAGAGGGCCAGCAGGCAGCTCCTCCTCTCTGAAGGAGCCCAGAGCAGAGGGCCAGCAGGCAGCTCCTCCTCTCTGAAGGAGCCCAGAGCAGAGGGCCAGCAGGCAGCTCCTCCTCTCTGAAGGAGCCCAGAGCAGAGGGCCAGCAGGCAGCTCCTCCTCTCTGAAGGAGCCCAGAGTAGAGGGCCAGCAGGCAGCTCCTCCTCTCTGAAGGAGCCCAGAGCAGAGGGCCAGCAGGCAGCTCCTCCTCTCTGAAGGAGCCCAGAGTAGAGGGCCAGCAGGCAGCTCCTCCTCTCTGAAGGAGCCCAGAGTAGAGGGCCAGCAGGCAGCTCCTCCTCTCTGAAGGAGCCCAGAGCAGAGGGCCAGCAGGCAGCTCCTCCTCTCTGAAGGAGCCCAGAGCAGAGGGCCAGCAGGCAGCTCCTCCTCTCTGAAGAAGCCCAGAGCAGAGGGCCAGCTGCTGCTGCTGCCTCTTCTATCACCAGGAGACTACCTGACAGCTCTTCTGTCCTGGATGCTCTTTGTTGTGGACAATACTTTTTCAAAATGTTCAGTTGCTATTGCATGCACGTATCTGTGTTTCATTACGCTTGTGAGTGCATGCTTTACCAACTGTTCACCTGTTTTATTGCAACACTACTATCACCAACATCTAAGAAGGAAGATCCCCCCTTGAATGGCCCTTCTAAGGTTTCTCTCCTCCACATTGCCTGTGGTGCATTTTTTCCTATTGCTAGGTTTTATTGAGTTTTTCCTTACCTTCGTGTGGGGTATGTCTGGGAGTGTTGCATTTATTTGGACTTTATGGTGTTTTTGTTTTGTTCTTGATTTATTGTGGTGTTTCTTCTTGACTTGTTTAAAGAAGTCGTGTCCGGCCCATGGGGACATTAAGTTAACGTGTGTTGTTGTCGGGCCTTACAAATACATTTGATTTGATTTGATTGACCAATTCCAGTGACACTCTGGAGTTCTCTGGGGACACTCTGGGGACACTCTGGAGACACTCTGGAGACACTCTGGGGACACTCTGGAGACACTCACTCTGGGGACACTCTGGGGACACTCTGGGACACTCTGGAGACACTCTGGAGACACTCTGGGGACACTCTGGGGACACTCTGGAGACACTCTGGGAACACTCTGGGGACACTCTGGAGACACTCACTCTGGGGACACTCTGGAGACACTCTGGGGACACTCTGGAGACACTCACTCTGGGGACACTCTGGGGACACTCTGGGGACACTCTGGAGACACTCTGGGAACACTCTGGGGACACTCTGGAGACACTCACTCTGGGGACACTCTGGAGATACTCTGGGGACACTCTGGAGACACTCTGGGGACACTCTGGGGACACTCTGGAGACACTCTGGGGACACTCTGGAGACACTCTGGGGACACTCTGGAGACACTCTGGAGACACTCACTCTAGGGACTCTCTGGAGACACTCTGGGGACACTCTGGGGACACTCTGGAGACAATCTGGGGACACTCTGGAGACACTCTGGAGACCCTCTGGAGACACTCTGGGGACACTCTGGAGACACTCTGGGGACACTCTGGAGACACTCTGGAGACCCTCTGGAGACACTCTGGGGACACTCTGGAGACACTCTGGGGACACTCTGGGGACACTCTGGAGACACTCTGGGGACACTCTGGAGACACTCTGGAGAAACTCTGGGGACACTCTGGGGACACTCTGGAGACACTCTGGGGACACTCTGGAGACACTCTGGGGACACTCTGGAGTCTGAGACATTGTTTACAGCTTGAAAGGCTGTCAAATTGAATTTGTGTTAATGTAAGAGCAGTTGATACAGACCAGTTCAATTTGACCAGGAACACCACAGTAAGGTGGGGGAGAAGCGAGGGTTAATACAGGATACTTCATGCTTAACCTAACTGCTCAAACTCCACTTACACCAATGAGCTAAACTGACAATATCATCAAATGCTAATTGAATGTTGTTGTAGGTCGACTGAAGAGGTGGTCCACTGGTCTCTCTTTTGTCTGCTTTCATTTGTAAATACCTCCTCCTCGTCCAGATGACTCCTCTCGGCACAGACAGCTCCTCCTCTCTGAAGGAGCCCAGAGCAGAGGGCCAGCAGGCAGCTCCTCCTCTCTGAAGGAGCCCAGAGCAGAGGGCCAGCAGGCAGCTCCTCCTCTCTGAAGGAGCCCAGAGTAGAGGGCCAGCAGGCAGCTCCTCCTCTCTGAAGGAGCCCAGAGCAGAGGGCCAGCAGGCAGCTCCTCCTCTCTGAAGGAGCCCAGAGTAGAGGGCCAGCAGGCAGCTCCTCCTCTCTGAAGGAGCCCAGAGCAGAGGGCCAGCAGGCAGCTCCTCCTCTCTGAAGAAGCCCAGAGCAGAGGGCCAGCTGCTGCTGCTGCCTCTTCTATCACCAGGAGACTACCTGACAGCTCTTCTGTCCTGGATGCTCTTTGTTGTGGACAATACTTTTTCAAAATGTTCAGTTGCTATTGCATGCACGTATCTGTGTTTCATTACGCTTGTGAGTGCATGCTTTACCAACTGTTCACCTGTTTTATTGCAACACTACTATCACCAACATCTAAGAAGGAAGATCCCCCCTTGAATGGCCCTTCTAAGGTTTCTCTCCTCCACATTGCCTGTGGTGCATTTTTTCCTATTGCTAGGTTTTATTGAGTTTTTCCTTACCTTCGCGTGGGGTATGTCTGGGAGTGTTGCATTTATTTGGACTTTATGGTGTTTTTGTTTTGTTCTTGATTTATTGTGGTGTTTCTTCTTGACTTGTTTAAAGAAGTCGTGTCCGGCCCATGGGGACATTAAGTTAACGTGTGTTGTTGTCGGGCCTTACAAATACATTTGATTTGATTTGATTGACCAATTCCAGTGACACTCTGGAGTTCTCTGGGGACACTCTGGGGACACTCTGGAGACACTCTGGAGACACTCTGGGGACACTCTGGAGACACTCACTCTGGGGACACTCTGGGGACACTCTGGGGACACTCTGGAGACACTCTGGGAACACTCTGGGGACACTCTGGAGACACTCACTCTGGGGACACTCTGGAGATACTCTGGGGACACTCTGGAGACACTCTGGGGACACTCTGGGGACACTCTGGAGACACTCTGGGGACACTCTGGAGACACTCTGGGGACACTCTGGAGACACTCTGGAGACACTCACTCTAGGGACTCTCTGGAGACACTCTGGGGACACTCTGGGGACACTCTGGAGACAATCTGGGGACACTCTGGAGACACTCTGGAGACCCTCTGGAGACACTCTGGGGACACTCTGGAGACACTCTGGGGACACTCTGGAGACACTCTGGAGACCCTCTGGAGACACTCTGGGGACACTCTGGAGACACTCTGGGGACACTCTGGGGACACTCTGGAGACACTCTGGGGACACTCTGGAGACACTCTGGAGAAACTCTGGGGACACTCTGGGGACACTCTGGAGACACTCTGGGGACACTCTGGAGACACTCTGGGGACACTCTGGAGACACTCTGGGGACACTCTGGAGACACTCACTCTGGGGACACTCTGGGGACACTCTGGAGACACTCTGGGGACACTCTGGAGACACTCTGGAGACACTCACTCTGGGGACACTCTGGAGACACTCTGGATACACTCTGGGGACACTCTGGAGACACTCACTCTGGGGACACTCTGGGGACACTCTGGGGACACTCTGGAGACACTCTGGAGACACTCTGGATACACTCTGGGGACACTCCGGAGACACTCTGGAGACACTCTGGAGACACTCTGGGGACACTCTGGAGACACTCTGGAGACACTCTGTGGACACTCTGGGGACACTCTGGAGACACTCTGGAGACACTCTGGAGACACTCTGGGGACACTCTGGAGACACTCTGGGGACACTCTGGAGACACTCTGGAGACACTCTGGGGACACTCTGGGGACACTCTGGAGACACTCTGGAGACACTCTGGGGACACTCTGGAGACACTCACTCTGGGGACACTCTGGAGACACTCTGGAGACACTCTGGGGACACTCTGGAGACACTCTGGATACACTCTGGGGATACTCTGGGGACACTCTGGAGACACTCTGGGGATACTCTGGGGACACTCTGGGGACACTCTGGAGACACTCTGTGGACACTCTGGGGACACTCTGGGGACACTCTGGAAACACTCTGGAGACACTCTGGGGACACTCTGGGGACACTCTGGATACACTCTGGGGACACTCTGGAGACACTCACTCTGGGGACACTCTGGGGACACTCTGGAGACACTCTGGGGATACTCTGGAGACACTCTGGAGACACTCTGGGGACACTCTGGAGACACTCTGGGGACACTCTGGGGACACTCTGGAGACACTCTGGGGACACTCTGGGGACACTCTGGAGACACTCTGGAGACACTCTGGAGACACTCAGGAGACACTCTGGGGACACTCTGGAGACACTCTGGAGACACTCTGGAGACACTCTGGGGATACTCTGGAGACACTCTGGAGACACTCTGGGGACACTCTGGAGACACTCTGGGGACACTCTGGGGACACTCTGGAGACACTCTGGAGACACTCTGGGGACACTCTGGGGACACTCTGGAGACACTCTGGAGACACTCTGGAGACACTCACTCTGGAGACACTCTGGAGACACTCTGGAGACACTCTGGGGACACTCTGGAGACACTCTGGAGACACTCTGGGGACACTCTGGAGACACTCTGGAGACACTCTGGGGATACTCTGGGGACACTCTGGAGACACTCTGGAGACACTCTGGAGACACTCTGGGGACACTCTGGAGACACTCTGGGTACACTCTGGAAACACTCTGGAGACACTCTGGAGACACTCTGGGGACACTCTGGGGACACTCTGGAGACACTCTGGGGATACTCTGGAGACACTCACTCTGGGGACACTCTGGGGACACTCTGGATACACTCTGGGGACACTCTGGAGACACTCTGGAGACACTCTGGAGACACTCTGGAGACACTCACTCTGGGGACACTCTGGAGACACTCTGGGGACACTCTGGGGACACTCTGGATACACTCTGGAGACACTCTGGAGACACTCTGGGGACACTCTGGGGACACTCTGGAGACACTCTGGAGACACTCTGGAGACACTCTGGAGACACTCACTCTGGGGACACTCTGGAGACACTCTGGGGACACTCTGGGGACACTCTGGATACACTCTGGAGACACTCTGGAGACACTCTGGGGACACTCTGGAGACACTCACTCTGGAGACACTCTGGAGACACTCACTCTGGGGACACTCTGGAGACACTCTGGGGACACTCTGGGGACACTCTGGAGACACTCTGGATACACTCTGGAGACACTCTGGGGACACTCTGGGGACACTCTGGAGACACTCTTGGGACACTCACTCTGGGGACACTCTGGAGACACTCTGGGGACACTCTGGGGACACTCTGGAGACAATCTTGGGACACTCTGGAGACACTCTGGGGAGACTCTGGAGACACTCACTCTGGAGACACTCTGGAGACACTCACTCTGGGGACACTCTGGAGACACTCTGGGGACACTCTGGGGACACTCTGGGGACACTCTGGAGACACTCTGGGGATACTCTGGGGACACTCTGGGGACACTCTGGAGACACTCTGGAGACACTCTGGGGACACTCTGGAGACACTCTGGAGACACTCTGGGGATACTCTGGAGACACTCTGGAGACACTCTGGAGACACTCTGGGTACACTCTGGAAACACTCTGGAGACACTCTGGAGACACTCTGGGGACACTCTGGAGACACTCTGGATACACTCTGGGGACACTCTGGAGACACTCACTCTGGGGACATTCTGGGGACACTCTGGATACACTCTGGGGACACTCTGGAGACACTCTGGATACACTCTGGGGACACTCTGGAGACACTCACTCTGGGGACACTCTGGGGACACTCTGGATACACTCTGGGGACACTCTGGAGACACTCTGGAGACACTCTGGGGATACTCTGGGGACACTCTGGGGACACTCTGGAGACACTCTGTGGACACTCTGGGGACACTCTGGGGACACTCTGGAAACACTCTGGAGACACTCTGGGGACACTCTGGGGACACTCTGGAGACACTCTGGGGACACTCTGGAGACAGTCACTCTGGGGACACTCTGGGGACACTCTGGAGACACTCTGGGGACACTCTGGGGACACTCTGGAGACACTCTGGAGACACTCTGGGGACACTCTGGAGACACTCTGGAGACACTCTGGAGACACTCTGGAGACACTCTGGGGACACTCTGGAGACACTCTGGAGACACTCTGGAGACACTCTGGGGATACTCTGGAGACACTCTGGAGACACTCTGGGGACACTCTGGAGACACTCTGGGGACACTCTGGGGACACTCTGGAGACACTCTGGAGACACTCTGGAGACACTCTGGGGACACTCTGGGGACACTCTGGAGACACTCTGGAGACACTCTGGGGACACTCACTCTGGAGACACTCTGGAGACACTCTGGAGACACTCTGGAGACACTCTGGGGACACTCTGGAGACACTCTGGAGACACTCTGGAGACACTCTGGAGACACTCTGGGGATACTCTGGGGACACTCTGGAGACACTCTGGAGACACTCTGGAGACACTCTGGGGACACTCTGGAGACACTCTGGGTACACTCTGGAAACACTCTGGAGACACTCTGGAGACACTCTGGGGACACTCTGGGGACACTCTGGAGACACTCTGGGGATACTCTGGAGACACTCACTCTGGGGACACTCTGGGGACACTCTGGATACACTCTGGGGACACTCTGGAGACACTCTGGAGACACTCTGGAGACACTCTGGAGACACTCACTCTGGGGACACTCTGGAGACACTCTGGGGACACTCTGGGGACACTCTGGATACACTCTGGAGACACTCTGGAGACATTCTGGGGACACTCTGGGGACACTCTGGAGACACTCTGGAGACACTCTGGAGACACTCTGGAGACACTCACTCTGGGGACACTCTGGAGACACTCTGGGGACACTCTGGGGACACTCTGGATACACTCTGGAGACACTCTGGAGACACTCTGGGGACACTCTGGAGACACTCACTCTGGAGACACTCTGGAGACACTCACTCTGGGGACACTCTGGAGACACTCTGGGGACACTCTGGAGACACTCTGGATACACTCTGGAGACACTCTGGGGACACTCTGGGGACACTCTGGAGACACTCTTGGGACACTCACTCTGGGGACACTCTGGAGACACTCTGGGGACACTCTAGGGACACTCTGGAGACAATCTTGGGACACTCTGGAGACACTCTGGGGACACTCTGGAGACACTCTGGGGACACTCTGGATACACTCTGGGGACACTCTGGAGACACTCTGGGGACACTCTGGGGACACTCTGGGGACACTCTGGAGACACTCTGGAGACACTCTGGGGACACTCTGGGGACACTCTGGAGACACTCTGTGGACACTCTGGGGACACTCTGGGGACACTCTGGGGACACTCTGGAGACACTCTGGGGACACTCTGGAGACACTCTGGGGACACTCTGGAGACACTCACTCTGGGGACACTCTGGAGACACTCTGGGGACACTCTGGGGACACTCTGGGGACACTCTGGAGACACTCTGGGGACACTCTGGAGACACTCTGGGGACACTCTGGAGACACTCACTCTGGGGACACTCTGGAGACACTCTGGGGACACTCTGGAGACACTCACTCTGGGGACACTCTGGAATCACTCTGGAGACACTCTGGAGACACTCTGGGGACACTCTGGGGACACTCTGGAGACACTCTGGGGACACTCTGGAGACACTCACTCTGGGGACACTCTGGAGACACTCACTCTGGGGACACTCTGGAGACACTCTGGAGACACTCTGGAGACACTCACTCTGGGGACACTCTGGAGGCACTCTGGGGACACTCTGGAGACACTCTGGGGACACTCTGGAGACACTCTAGGGACACTCTGGGGACACTCTGGAGACACTCTGGGGATACTCTGGGGACACTCTGGGGACACTCTGGAGACACTCTGGGGACACTCTGGAGACACTCTGGGGACACTCTGGGGACACTCTGGAGACACTCTGTGGACACTCTGGGGACACTCTGGAGACACTCTGGAGACACTCTGGAGACACTCTGGGGACACTCTGGGGACACTCTGGGGACACTCTGGAGACACTCTGGGGACACTCTGGAGACACTCTGGGGACACTCTGGAGACACTCACTCTGGGGACACTCTGGAGACACTCTGGGGACACTCTGGAGACACTCACTCTGGGGACACTCTGGAGACACTCTGGGGACACTCTGTATACACTCTGGGGACACTCTGGGGACACTCTGGAGACACTCTGGGGACACTCTGGAGACACTCTGGGGACACTCTGGAGACACTCTGGGGACACTCTGGAGACACTCTGGAGACACTCTGGAGACACTCACTCTGGGGACACTCTGGAGACACTCACTCTGGGGACACTCTGGGGACACTCTGGAGACACTCTGGGGACACTCTGGATACACTCTGGAGACACTCTGGGGACACTCTGGAGACACTCACTCTGGGGACACTCTGGAGACACTCACTCTGGGGACACTCTGCAGACACTCTGGGGACACTCTGGAGACACTCTCGAGACACTCTGGAGACACTCACTCTGGGGACACTCTGGAGACACTCTGGGGACACTCTGGGGACACTCTGGAGACACTCTGGGGACACTCTGGAGACACTCTGGGGACACTCTGGAGACACTCTGGAGACTCTCTGGAGACACTCTGGGGAGACTCTGGGGACACTCTGGAGACACTCTGGAGACACTCTGGATATGCAACTCAAAATGCCCTTTGTTATTAATGTTTCACATTTTGTTTATCATTTTGGAAATAAATTCTATTTGAATAAATTATATTTTTGAAAGCTAACCTCATGTTTTAATTGCCAAATAATAGCATACACTCTTACCAGGGGTCAAAACAATGCCATTTACTGCTTTTTATATAGAAATACAATTTATATTATGCATAATCGAGTTTGGAATTTTGGCCCGGCCCCCCAACATATTTTCAGTTGCTCATTCGGCCCCCTGGGGAAAATAATTGCCCACCCCTGCTCTGGAGACACTCTGGAGACACTCTGGAGACACTCTGGGGTCACTCTGGAGACACTCTGGAGACACTCTGGGGACACTCTGGGGACACTCTGGAGACACTCTGGGGACACTCTGGAGACACTCTGGAGAAACTCTGGGGACACTCTGGGGACACTCTGGAGACACTCTGGGGACACTCTGGAGACACTCTGGGGACACTCTGGAGACACTCTGGGGACACTCTGGAGACACTCACTCTGGGGACACTCTGGGGACACTCTGGAGACACTCTGGGGACACTCTGGAGACACTCTGGAGCAGGGGTGGGCAATTATTTTTCCCGGGGGGCCGAATGAGCAACTGAAAATATGTTGGGGGGCCGGGCCAAAATTCCAAACTCAATTATGCATAATATACATTTTATTTCTATATAAAAAGCAGTAAATGGCATTGTTTTGACCCCTGGTAAGAGTGTATGTTATTATTTGGCAATTAAAAGGTGAGGTTATAGCTTTCAAAAATATCATTTATTCAAATAGAATTTATTTCCAAAATGATAAACAAAATGTGAAACATTAATAACAAAGGGAATTTTGAGTTTCATATACTATTGAAACAAGGATTTTCTTAGCTTTCTAAAGACATCACATCATCTTATAGCAAAAATAAACAAGACATGTCACTGAACTGTGTAAAGAAAAGTGTCCCAGTTTTGTAGCCTTTTTTACTTTACATGCCTATATTAAACATTTTATGTTTTCAGAACTGTGCAAAAAAAAGATCAAGTGTCCCATTTCACTTGTTATATTTCCACATTTTAGTGTTCTTCAGTTATTTTTTTTCATTCAGTGTGAGAAATCCAGTCTCTGTTGAGCTTTAACAAGTCCATCAAAGTCAGGTTGCATGTCTGAGGTGGAGATGCGAAGCACAGCTGCCAGATGTTCATCAGTGAGAGAGGATCTGTACCTGGACTTGGTAAACGTCATGACTGAGAATGTCTGTTCACATATGTAGGTGGATCCAAAGAGAACCAACATCTTCTGAGCATGTCTCCTAAGCGTATACTGTGCGTGTGAACGTTGACATAATAAAAATAAAATAAAAAAATAAAAATAAAAAAAAATATTAAAAAAAATATTTTTTTTAATTTTTTTTTAATTTTTTTTTATTATCATGTAATCTTTCGCGGGCCGGTCAGAATCATCCCGCGGGCCGGATCCGGCCCGCGGGCCGTACAATGCCCAGGTCTGCTCTGGAGACACTCACTCTGGGGACACTCTGTGGACACTCTGGAGACACTCTGGGGACACTCTGGAGACACTCTGGGGACACTCTGGAGACACTCTGGGGATACTCTGGGGACACTCTGGGGACACTCTGGAGACACTCTGGAGACACTCTGGGGACACTCTGGAGACACTCTGGAGACACTCTGGGGATACTCTGGGGACACTCTGGAGACACTCTGGAGACACTCTGGAGACACTCTGGGTACACTCTGGAGACACTCTGGGGACACTCTGGAGACACTCTGGATACACTCTGGGGACACTCTGGAGACACTCACTCTGGGGACACTCTGGGGACACTCTGGATACACTCTGGGGACACTCTGGAGACACTCTGGATACACTCTGGGGACACTCCGGAGACACTCTGGAGACACTCTGGAGACACTCTGGAGACACTCACTCTGGGGACACTCTGGAGACACTCTGGGGACACTCTGGGGACACTCTGGATACACTCTGGAGACACTCTGGAGACATTCTGGGGACACTCTGGGGACACTCTGGAGACACTCTGGAGACACTCTGGAGACACTCTGGAGACACTCACTCTGGGGACACTCTGGAGACACTCTGGGGACACTCTGGGGACACTCTGGATACACTCTGGAGACACTCTGGAGACACTCTGGGGACACTCTGGAGACACTCACTCTGGAGACACTCTGGAGACACTCACTCTGGGGACACTCTGGAGACACTCTGGGGACACTCTGGAGACACTCTGGATACACTCTGGAGACACTCTGGGGACACTCTGGGGACACTCTGGAGACACTCTTGGGACACTCACTCTGGGGACACTCTGGAGACACTCTGGGGACACTCTAGGGACACTCTGGAGACAATCTTGGGACACTCTGGAGACACTCTGGGGACACTCTGGAGACACTCTGGGGACACTCTGGATACACTCTGGGGACACTCTGGAGACACTCTGGGGACACTCTGGGGACACTCTGGGGACACTCTGGAGACACTCTGGAGACACTCTGGGGACACTCTGGGGACACTCTGGAGACACTCTGTGGACACTCTGGGGACACTCTGGGGACACTCTGGGGACACTCTGGAGACACTCTGGGGACACTCTGGAGACACTCTGGGGACACTCTGGAGACACTCACTCTGGGGACACTCTGGAGACACTCTGGGGACACTCTGGGGACACTCTGGGGACACTCTGGAGACACTCTGGGGACACTCTGGAGACACTCTGGGGACACTCTGGAGACACTCACTCTGGGGACACTCTGGAGACACTCTGGGGACACTCTGGAGACACTCACTCTGGGGACACTCTGGAATCACTCTGGAGACACTCTGGAGACACTCTGGGGACACTCTGGGGACACTCTGGAGACACTCTGGGGACACTCTGGAGACACTCACTCTGGGGACACTCTGGAGACACTCACTCTGGGGACACTCTGGAGACACTCTGGAGACACTCTGGAGACACTCACTCTGGGGACACTCTGGAGGCACTCTGGGGACACTCTGGAGACACTCTGGGGACACTCTGGAGACACTCTAGGGACACTCTGGGGACACTCTGGAGACACTCTGGGGATACTCTGGGGACACTCTGGGGACACTCTGGAGACACTCTGGGGACACTCTGGAGACACTCTGGGGACACTCTGGGGACACTCTGGAGACACTCTGTGGACACTCTGGGGACACTCTGGAGACACTCTGGAGACACTCTGGAGACACTCTGGGGACACTCTGGGGACACTCTGGGGACACTCTGGAGACACTCTGGGGACACTCTGGAGACACTCTGGGGACACTCTGGAGACACTCACTCTGGGGACACTCTGGAGACACTCTGGGGACACTCTGGAGACACTCACTCTGGGGACACTCTGGAGACACTCTGGGGACACTCTGTATACACTCTGGGGACACTCTGGGGACACTCTGGAGACACTCTGGGGACACTCTGGAGACACTCTGGGGACACTCTGGAGACACTCTGGGGACACTCTGGAGACACTCTGGAGACACTCTGGAGACACTCACTCTGGGGACACTCTGGAGACACTCACTCTGGGGACACTCTGGGGACACTCTGGAGACACTCTGGGGACACTCTGGATACACTCTGGAGACACTCTGGGGACACTCTGGAGACACTCACTCTGGGGACACTCTGGAGACACTCACTCTGGGGACACTCTGCAGACACTCTGGGGACACTCTGGAGACACTCTCGAGACACTCTGGAGACACTCACTCTGGGGACACTCTGGAGACACTCTGGGGACACTCTGGGGACACTCTGGAGACACTCTGGGGACACTCTGGAGACACTCTGGGGACACTCTGGAGACACTCTGGAGACTCTCTGGAGACACTCTGGGGAGACTCTGGGGACACTCTGGAGACACTCTGGAGACACTCTGGATATGCAACTCAAAATGCCCTTTGTTATTAATGTTTCACATTTTGTTTATCATTTTGGAAATAAATTCTATTTGAATAAATTATATTTTTGAAAGCTAACCTCATGTTTTAATTGCCAAATAATAGCATACACTCTTACCAGGGGTCAAAACAATGCCATTTACTGCTTTTTATATAGAAATACAATTTATATTATGCATAATCGAGTTTGGAATTTTGGCCCGGCCCCCCAACATATTTTCAGTTGCTCATTCGGCCCCCTGGGGAAAATAATTGCCCACCCCTGCTCTGGAGACACTCTGGAGACACTCTGGAGACACTCTGGGGTCACTCTGGAGACACTCTGGAGACACTCTGGGGACACTCTGGGGACACTCTGGAGACACTCTGGGGACACTCTGGAGACACTCTGGAGAAACTCTGGGGACACTCTGGGGACACTCTGGAGACACTCTGGGGACACTCTGGAGACACTCTGGGGACACTCTGGAGACACTCTGGGGACACTCTGGAGACACTCACTCTGGGGACACTCTGGGGACACTCTGGAGACACTCTGGGGACACTCTGGAGACACTCTGGAGCAGGGGTGGGCAATTATTTTTCCCGGGGGGCCGAATGAGCAACTGAAAATATGTTGGGGGGCCGGGCCAAAATTCCAAACTCAATTATGCATAATATACATTTTATTTCTATATAAAAAGCAGTAAATGGCATTGTTTTGACCCCTGGTAAGAGTGTATGTTATTATTTGGCAATTAAAAGGTGAGGTTATAGCTTTCAAAAATATCATTTATTCAAATAGAATTTATTTCCAAAATGATAAACAAAATGTGAAACATTAATAACAAAGGGAATTTTGAGTTTCATATACTATTGAAACAAGGATTTTCTTAGCTTTCTAAAGACATCACATCATCTTATAGCAAAAATAAACAAGACATGTCACTGAACTGTGTAAAGAAAAGTGTCCCAGTTTTGTAGCCTTTTTTACTTTACATGCCTATATTAAACATTTTATGTTTTCAGAACTGTGCAAAAAAAAGATCAAGTGTCCCATTTCACTTGTTATATTTCCACATTTTAGTGTTCTTCAGTTATTTTTTTTCATTCAGTGTGAGAAATCCAGTCTCTGTTGAGCTTTAACAAGTCCATCAAAGTCAGGTTGCATGTCTGAGGTGGAGATGCGAAGCACAGCTGCCAGATGTTCATCAGTGAGAGAGGATCTGTACCTGGACTTGGTAAACGTCATGACTGAGAATGTCTGTTCACATATGTAGGTGGATCCAAAGAGAACCAACATCTTCTGAGCATGTCTCCTAAGCGTATACTGTGCGTGTGAACGTTGACATAATAAAAATAAAATAAAAAAATAAAAATAAAAAAAAATATTAAAAAAAATATTTTTTTTTAATTTTTTTTTATTATCATGTAATCTTTCGCGGGCCGGTCAGAATCATCCCGCGGGCCGGATCCGGCCCGCGGGCCGTACAATGCCCAGGTCTGCTCTGGAGACACTCACTCTGGGGACACTCTGTGGACACTCTGGAGACACTCTGGGGACACTCTGGAGACACTCTGGGGACACTCTGGAGACACTCTGGAGACACTCTGGGGACACTCTGGGGACACTCTGGAGACACTCTGGGGATACTCTGGGGACACTCTGGGGACACTCTGGAGACACTCTGGAGACACTCTGGGGACACTCTGGAGACACTCTGGAGACACTCTGGGGATACTCTGGGGACACTCTGGAGACACTCTGGAGACACTCTGGAGACACTCTGGGTACACTCTGGAGACACTCTGGGGACACTCTGGAGACACTCTGGATACACTCTGGGGACACTCTGGAGACACTCACTCTGGGGACACTCTGGGGACACTCTGGATACACTCTGGGGACACTCTGGAGACACTCTGGATACACTCTGGGGACACTCCGGAGACACTCTGGAGACACTCTGGAGACACTCTGGGGACACTCTGGAGACACTCTGGAGACACTCTGTGGACACTCTGGGTACACTCTGGGGACACTCTGGAAACACTCTGGAGACACTCTGGGGACACTCTGGAGACACTCTGGAGACACTCTGGAGACACTCTGGGGACACTCTGGAGACACTCTGGGGACACTCTGGAGACACTCTGGAGACACTCTGGGGACACTCTGGGGACACTCTGGAGACACTCTGGAGACACTCTGGGGACACTCTGGAGACACTCACTCTGGGGACACTCTGGAGACACTCTGGAGACACTCTGGGGACACTCTGGAGACACTCTGGATACACTCTGGGGATACTCTGGGGACACTCTGGAGACACTCTGGGGATACTCTGGGGACACTCTGGGGACACTCTGGAGACACTCTGTGGACACTCTGGGGACACTCTGGGGACACTCTGGAAACACTCTGGAGACACTCTGGGGACACTCTGGGGACACTCTGGATACACTCTGGGGACACTCTGGAGACACTCACTCTGGGGACACTCTGGGGACACTCTGGAGACACTCTGGGGATACTCTGGAGACACTCTGGAGACACTCTGGGGACACTCTGGAGACACTCTGGGGACACTCTGGGGACACTCTGGAGACACTCTGGGGACACTCTGGGGACACTCTGGAGACACTCTGGAGACACTCTGGAGACACTCTGGAGACACTCTGGAGACACTCTGGGGACACTCTGGAGACACTCTGGAGACACTCTGGAGACACTCTGGGGACACTCTGGAGACACTCTGGGGACACTCTGGAGACACTCACTCTGGAGACACTCTGGAGACACTCTGGGGACACTCTGGAGACACTCTGGATACACTCTGGGGATACTCTGGGGACACTCTGGAGACACTCTGGGGATACTCTGGGGACACTCTGGGGACACTCTGGAGACACTCTGTGGACACTCTGGGGACACTCTGGGGACACTCTGGAAACACTCTGGAGACACTCTGGGGACACTCTGGGGACACTCTGGATACACTCTGGGGACACTCTGGAGACACTCACTCTGGGGACACTCTGGGGACACTCTGGAGACACTCTGGGGATACTCTGGAGACACTCTGGAGACACTCTGGGGACACTCTGGAGACACTCTGGGGACACTCTGGGGACACTCTGGAGACACTCTGGGGACACTCTGGGGACACTCTGGAGACACTCTGGAGACACTCTGGAGACACTCTGGAGACACTCTGGAGACACTCTGGAGACACTCTGGGGACACTCTGGAGACACTCTGGAGACACTCTGGAGACACTCTGGGGATACTCTGGAGACACTCTGGAGACACTCTGGGGACACTCTGGAGACACTCTGGGGACACTCTGGGGACACTCTGGAGACACTCTGGAGACACTCTGGGGACACTCTGGGGACACTCTGGAGACACTCTGGAGACACTCTGGAGACACTCTGGGGACACTCACTCTGGAGACACTCTGGAGACACTCTGGAGACACTCTGGAGACACTCTGGGGACACTCTGGAGACACTCTGGAGACACTCTGGGGACACTCTGGAGACACTCTGGAGACACTCTGGGGATACTCTGGGGACACTCTGGAGACACTCTGGAGACACTCTGGAGACACTCTGGGGACACTCTGGAGACACTCTGGGTACACTCTGGAAACACTCTGGAGACACTCTGGAGACACTCTGGGGACACTCACTCTGGAGACACTCTGGAGACACTCTGGAGACACTCTGGAGACACTCTGGGGACACTCTGGAGACACTCTGGAGACACTCTGGGGACACTCTGGAGACACTCTGGAGACACTCTGGGGATACTCTGGGGACACTCTGGAGACACTCTGGAGACACTCTGGAGACACTCTGGGGACACTCTGGAGACACTCTGGGTACACTCTGGAAACACTCTGGAGACACTCTGGAGACACTCTGGGGACACTCTGGGGACACTCTGGAGACACTCTGGGGATACTCTGGAGACACTCACTCTGGGGACACTCTGGGGACACTCTGGATACACTCTGGGGACACTCTGGAGACACTCTGGAGACACTCTGGAGACACTCTGGAGACACTCACTCTGGGGACACTCTGGAGACACTCTGGGGACACTCTGGGGACACTCTGGATACACTCTGGAGACACTCTGGAGACACTCTGGGGACACTCTGGGGACACTCTGGAGACACTCTGGAGACACTCTGGAGACACTCTGGAGACACTCACTATGGGGACACTCTGGAGACACTCTGGGGACACTCTGGGGACACTCTGGATACACTCTGGAGACACTCTGGAGACACTCTGGGGACACTCTGGAGACACTCACTCTGGAGACACTCTGGATACACTCACTCTGGGGACACTCTGGAGACACTCTGGGGACACTCTGGGGACACTCTGGAGACACTCTGGATACACTCTGGAGACACTCACTCTGGGGACACTCTGGAGACACTCTGGGGACACTCTGGGGACACTCTGGATACACTCTGGAGACACTCTGGAGACACTCTGGGGACACTCTGGAGACACTCACTCTGGAGACACTCTGGAGACACTCACTCTGGGGACACTCTGGAGACACTCTGGGGACACTCTGGGGACACTCTGGAGACACTCTGGATACACTCTGGAGACACTCTGGGGACACTCTGGGGACACTCTGGAGACACTCTTGGGACACTCACTCTGGGGACACTCTGGAGACACTCTGGGGACACTCTGGGGACACTCTGGAGACAATCTTGGGACACTCCGGAGACACTCTGGGGAGACTCTGGAGACACTCACTCTGGAGACACTCTGGAGACACTCACTCTGGGGACACTCTGGAGACACTCTGGGGACACTCTGGGGACACTCTGGGGACACTCTGGAGACACTCTGGGGATACTCTGGGGACACTCTGGGGACACTCTGGAGACACTCTGGAGACACTCTGGGGACACTCTGGAGACACTCTGGAGACACTCTGGGGATACTCTGGAGACACTCTGGAGACACTCTGGAGACACTCTGGGTACACTCTGGAAACACTCTGGAGACACTCTGGAGACACTCTGGGGACACTCTGGAGACACTCTGGATACACTCTGGGGACACTCTGGAGACACTCACTCTGGGGACATTCTGGGGACACTCTGGATACACTCTGGGGACACTCTGGAGACACTCTGGATACACTCTGGGGACACTCTGGAGACACTCACTCTGGGGACACTCTGGGGACACTCTGGATACACTCTGGGGACACTCTGGAGACACTCTGGAGACACTCTGGGGACACTCTGGAGACACTCTGTGGACACTCTGGGGACACTCTGGGGACACTCTGGAAACACTCTGGAGACACTCTGGGGACACTCTGGGGACACTCTGGAGACACTCTGGGGACACTCTGGAGACAGTCACTCTGGGGACACTCTGGGGACACTCTGGAGACACTCTGGGGATACTCTGGAGACACTCTGGAGACACTCTGGGGACACTCTGGAGACACTCTGGGGACACTCTGGGGACACTCTGGAGACACTCTGGGGACACTCTGGGGACACTCTGGAGACACTCTGGAGACACTCTGGGGACACTCTGGAGACACTCTGGAGACACTCTGGGGACACTCTGGAGACACTCTGGAGACACTCTGGAGACACTCTGGGGATACTCTGGAGACACTCTGGAGACACTCTGGGGACACTCTGGAGACACTCTGGGGACACTCTGGGGACACTCTGGAGACACTCTGGAGACACTCTGGAGACACTCTGGGGACACTCTGGGGACACTCTGGAGACACTCTGGAGACACTCTGGGGACACTCACTCTGGAGACACTCTGGAGACACTCTGGAGACACTCTGGAGACACTCTGGAGACACTCTGGGGACACTCTGGAGACACTCTGGAGACACTCTGGGGACACTCTGGAGACACTCTGGAGACACTCTGGGGATACTCTGTGGACACTCTGGAGACACTCTGGAGACACTCTGGAGACACTCTGGGGACACTCTGGAGACACTCTGGGTACACTCTGGAAACACTCTGGAGACACTCTGGAGACACTCTGGGGACACTCTGGGGACACTCTGGAGACACTCTGGGGATACTCTGGAGACACTCACTCTGGGGACACTCTGGGGACACTCTGGAGACACTCTGGAGACACTCTGGAGACACTCTGGAGACACTCACTCTGGGGACACTCTGGAGACACTCTGGGGACACTCTGGGGACACTCTGGATACACTCTGGAGACACTCTGGAGACATTCTGGGGACACTCTGGGGACACTCTGGAGACACTCTGGAGACACTCTGGAGACACTCTGGAGACACTCACTCTGGGGACACTCTGGAGACACTCTGGGGACACTCTGGGGACACTCTGGATACACTCTGGAGACACTCTGGAGACACTCTGGGGACACTCTGGAGACACTCACTCTGGAGACACTCTGGAGACACTCACTCTGGGGACACTCTGGAGACACTCTGGGGACACTCTGGAGACACTCTGGATACACTCTGGAGACACTCTGGGGACACTCTGGGGACACTCTGGAGACACTCTTGGGACACTCACTCTGGGGACACTCTGGAGACACTCTGGGGACACTCTAGGGACACTCTGGAGACAATCTTGGGACACTCTGGAGACACTCTGGGGACACTCTGGAGACACTCTGGGGACACTCTGGATACACTCTGGGGACACTCTGGAGACACTCTGGGGACACTCTGGGGACACTCTGGGGACACTCTGGAGACACTCTGGAGACACTCTGGGGACACTCTGGGGACACTCTGGAGACACTCTGTGGACACTCTGGGGACACTCTGGGGACACTCTGGAAACACTCTGGAGACACTCTGGGGACACTCTGGAGACACTCTGGGGACACTCTGGAGACACTCACTCTGGGGACACTCTGGAGACACTCTGGGGACACTCTGGGGACACTCTGGGGACACTCTGGAGACACTCTGGGGACACTCTGGAGACACTCTGGGGACACTCTGGAGACACTCACTCTGGGGACACTCTGGAGACACTCTGGGGACACTCTGGGGACACTCTGGAGACACTCACTCTGGGGACACTCTGGAATCACTCTGGAGACACTCTGGAGACACTCTGGGGACACTCTGGGGACACTCTGGAGACACTCTGGGGACACTCTGGAGACACTCACTCTGGGGACACTCTGGGGACACTCTGGAGACACTCACTCTGGGGACACTCTGGAGACACTCTGGAGACACTCTGGAGACACTCACTCTGGGGACACTCTGGAGGCACTCTGGGGACACTCTGGAGACACTCTGGGGACACTCTGGAGACACTCTAGGGACACTCTGGGGACACTCTGGAGACACTCTGGGGATACTCTGGGGACACTCTGGGGACACTCTGGAGACACTCTGGGGACACTCTGGAGACACTCTGGGGACACTCTGGGGACACTCTGGAGACACTCTGTGGACACTCTGGAGACACTCTGGAGACACTCTGGGGACACTCTGGGGACACTCTGGGGACACTCTGGAGACACTCTGGGGACACTCTGGAGACACTCTGGGGACACTCTGGAGACACTCACTCTGGGGACACTCTGGAGACACTCTGGGGACACTCTGGAGACACTCACTCTGGGGACACTCTGGAGACACTCTGGGGACACTCTGTATACACTCTGGGGACACTCTGGGGACACTCTGGAGACACTCTGGGGACACTCTGGAGACACTCTGGGGACACTCTGGAGACACTCTGGAGACACTCTGGAGACACTCACTCTGGGGACACTCTGGAGACACTCACTCTGGGGACACTCTGGGGACACTCTGGAGACACTCTGGGGACACTCTGGATACACTCTGGAGACACTCTGGGGACACTCTGGAGACACTCACTCTGGGGACACTCTGGAGACACTCACTCTGGGGACACTCTGCAGACACTCTGGGGACACTCTGGAGACACTCTCGAGACACTCTGGAGACACTCACTCTGGGGACACTCTGGAGACACTCTGGGGACACTCTGGGGACACTCTGGAGACACTCTGGGGACACTCTGGAGACACTCTGGGGACACTCTGGAGACACTCTGGAGACTCTCTGGAGACACTCTGGGGAGACTCTGGGGACACTCTGGAGACACTCTGGAGACACTCTGGAGACACTCACTCTGGGGACACTCTGGAGGCACTTTGGGGACACTCTGGAGACACTCTGGGGACACTCTGGAGACACTCTAGGGACACTCTGGGGACACTCTGGAGACACTCTGGGGATACTCTGGGGACACTCTGGGGACACTCTGGAGACACTCTGGGGACACTCTGGAGACACTCTGGGGACACTCTGGGGACACTCTGGAGACACTCTGTGGACACTCTGGAGACACTCTGGAGACACTCTGGGGACACTCTGGGGACACTCTGGGGACACTCTGGAGACACTCTGGGGACACTCTGGAGACACTCTGGGGACACTCTGGAGACACTCACTCTGGGGACACTCTGGAGACACTCTGGGGACACTCTGGAGACACTCACTCTGGGGACACTCTGGAGACACTCTGGGGACACTCTGTATACACTCTGGGGACACTCTGGGGACACTCTGGAGACACTCTGGGGACACTCTGGAGACACTCTGGGGACACTCTGGAGACACTCTGGGGACACTCTGGAGACACTCTGGAGACACTCTGGACACTCTGGAGACACTCTGGGGACACTCTGGGGACACTCTGGAGACACTCTGGAGACACTCTGGGGACACTCTGGGGACACTCTGGGGACACTCTGGAGACACTCTGGGGACACTCTGGGGACACTCTGGAGACACTCTGGGGACACTCTGTATACACTCTGGGGACACTCTGGGGACACTCTGGAGACACTCTGGGGACACTCTGGAGACACTCTGGGGACACTCTGGAGACACTCTGGGGACACTCTGGAGACACTCTGGAGACACTCTGGACACTCTGGAGACACTCTGGGGACACTCTGGGGACACTCTGGAGACACTCTGGAGACACTCTGGGGACACTCTGGGGACACTCTGGGGACACTCTGGAGACACTCTGGGGACACTCTGGAGACACTCTGGGGACACTCACTCTGGGGACACTCTGGAGACACTCTGGGGACACTCTGGAGACACTCACTCTGGGGACACTCTGGAGACACTCTGGGGACACTCTGGGGACACTCTGGAGACACTCTGGGGACACTCTGGAGACACTCTGGGGACACTCTGGAGACACTCTGGGGACACTCTGGAGACACTCTGGAGACACTCTGGAGACACTCACTCTGGGGACACTCTGGAGACACTCACTCTGGGGACACTCTGGGGACACTCTGGAGACACTCTGGGGACACTCTGGATACACTCTGGAGACACTCTGGGGACACTCTGGAGACACTCACTCTGGGGACACTCTGGAGACACTCACTCTGGGGACACTCTGCAGACACTCTGGGGACACTCTGGAGACACTCTCGAGACACTCTGGAGACACTCACTCTGGGGACACTCTGGAGACACTCTGGGGACACTCTGGGGACACTCTGGAGACACTCTGGGGACACTCTGGAGACACTCTGGGGACACTCTGGAGACACTCTGGAGACTCTCTGGAGACACTCTGGGGAGACTCTGGGGACACTCTGGAGACACTCTGGAGACACTCTGGATATGCAACTCAAAATGCCCTTTGTTATTAATGTTTCACATTTTGTTTATCATTTTGGAAATAAATTCTATTTGAATAAATTATATTTTTGAAAGCTAACCTCATGTTTTAATTGCCAAATAATAGCATACACTCTTACCAGGGGTCAAAACAATGCCATTTACTGCTTTTTATATAGAAATACAATTTATATTATGCATAATCGAGTTTGGAATTTTGGCCCGGCCCCCCAACATATTTTCAGTTGCTCATTCGGCCCCCTGGGGAAAATAATTGCCCACCCCTGCTCTGGAGACACTCTGGAGACACTCTGGAGACACTCTGGGGTCACTCTGGAGACACTCTGGAGACACGCTGGAGACACTCTGGGGAGACTCTGGGGACACTCTGGAGACACTCTGGAGACACTCTGGGGACACTCTGGAGACACTCACTCTGGGGACACTCTGGAGACACTCTGGGGACACTCTGGGGACACTCTGGAGACACTCTGGGGACACTCTGGAGACACTCTGGGGACACTCTGGAGACACTCACTCTGGGGACACTCTGGAGACACTCTGGGGACACTCTGGAGACACTCTCGAGACACTCTGGAGACACTCTGGAGACACTCACTCTGGGGACACTCTGGAGACACTCTGGGAACACTCTGGGGACACTCTGGGGAGACTCTGGGGGCACTCTGGAGACACTCTGGGGTCACTCTGGAGACACTCTGGAGACACGCTGGAGACACTCTGGGGAGACTCTGGGGACACTCTGGAGACACTCTGGAGACACTCTGGGCACACTCTGGAGACACTCACTCTGGGGACACTCTGGAGACACTCTGGGGACACTCTGGGGACACTCTGGAGACACTCTGGGGACACTCTGGAGACACTCTGGAGACACTCTGGGGACACTCTGGGGACACTCTGGATACACTCTGGGGACACTCTGGAGACACTCTGGAGACACTCTGGGGACACTCTGGGGACACTCTGGGGACACTCTGGAGACACTCTGGAGACACTCTGGGGACACTCTGGGGACACTCTGAAGACACTCTGGAGACACTCTGGGGACACTCTGGGGACACTCTGGATACATTCTGGGGACACTCTGGAGACACTCTGGGAACACTCTGGAGACACTCTGGAGACACTCTGGGGACACTCTGGAGACACTCACTCTGGGGACACTCTGGGGACACTCTGGAGACACTCTGGGGACACTCTGGGGACACTCTGGAGACACTCTGGGGACACTCTGGAGACACTCTGAGACACTCTGGAGACACTCTGGGGAGACTCTGGGGACACTCTGGAGACACTCACTCTGGGGACACTCTGGGGACACTCTGGAGACACTCTGGGGACACTCTGGGGACACTCCGGAGACACTCTGGGGACACTCTGGAGACACTCACTCTGGGGACACTCTGGAGACACTCTGGGGACACTGGGGACACTCTGGAGATACTCTGGGGACACTCTGGAGAACTCTGGAGACACTCTGGGGACACTCTGGGGACACTCTGGAGATACTCTGGGGACACTCTGGAGACACTCTGGGGACACTCTGGAGACACTCTGGAGACACTCTGGGGACACTCTGGGGACACTCTGGGGACACTCTGGAGACACTCTGGGGACACTCTGGGGACACTCTGGAGACACTCTGGAGACACTCTGGGGACACTCTGGAGACACTCTGGGGACACTCTGGAGACACTCTGGGAACACTCTGGAGACACTCTGGATACACTCTGTGGACACTCTGGAGACACTCTGGGGACACTCACTCTGGAGACACTCTGGAGACACTCTGGAGACACTCTGGAGACACTCTGGGGACACTCTGGAGACACTCTGGAGACACTCTGGGGACACTCTGGAGACACTCTGGAGACACTCTGGAGACACTCTGGAGACACTCTGGGGACACTCTGGGGACACTCTGGAGACACTCTGGGGACACTCTGGGGACACTCTGGAGACACTCTGGGGATACTCTGGGGACACTCTGGAGACACTCTGGAGACACTCTGGGGACACTCTGGGGACACTCTGGGGACACTCTGGAGACACTCTGGGGACACTCTGGGGACACTCTGGAGACACTCTGGGGATACTCTGGGGACACTCTGGAGACACTCTGGAGACACTCTGGGGACACTCTGGAGACACTCTGGAGACACTCTGGGGACACTCTGGGGACACTCTGGAGACGCTCTGGGGACACTCTGGGGACACTCTGGGGACAGTCTGGGGACTCTCTGGAGACACTCTGGAGACACTCTGGAGACACTCTGGGGACACTCTGGAGACACTCTGGGAACACTCTGGGGACGCTCGCTCAAGTACAAGACCTCCCCAAAGGTCCCCCAGATAGTCAGATAATAAGGCTTTGTTGTCCTCCACTCTGTCTGCGTCCTATCCTGACCTCCATTATAATATCTGCCGTCGTTTTCATCGTACCCTCTATTGTCGCTCCCTAGTCTCATGCCGATTGGCCTAATGGACTGCGAGCTAATAGAACACTTCCTGGTTCGGCAGCGGGTGGGCGTTCGGGGTCGCAAGGTTCACCCTCGTTCTGAAATAGGTTGATTAATGACAGCCGTCACAACCGAGACATCTTGATAATGAGGAGGACGGGATGGGAGGGGAGGGAGGGAGAGGAGGGGAGGGAAGGGAAGGGAGGGAGAGGAGGAGGAGATTGGATGATTACACTTAGCACGGTAAACAGTGAGATGACAACACAATAGAATGAAACTCAAAGGGAGGAGGGGAAGGAGAGGAGAGGAAGGGAGCGGAGGGGAGAGGAAAGGAGAGGAGAGAGGAGAGGAGGAGAGAGGAGAGGAGGAGAGAGGAGAGGGGAATAGAGGAGAAGAGAAGAGGGGAGAGGACAGGGGAAGAGAGGAGAGGAGAAAAGAAGAAAAGAGAAGAGAAGAGAAGAGAAGAGAAGAGAAGAGAAGAGAAGAGAAGAGAAGAGAAGAGAAGAGAAGAGAAGAGAAGAGAAGAGAAGAGAAGAGAAGAGAAGAGAGGAGAGGAGAGGAGGGGAGAGGAGAGGAGGGGAGAGGAGAAGAGAGGAGAGGAGGGGAGGGGATAGGAGGGGAGAGGAGAGGAGAGGGGAAGAGAGGAGAGGAGGGGAGAGGTAGAGGAAGGGTATATGTGCTAATTATCACTGAGCATTAGTGGTGTGAATGAGAGGAGGGGACAGACACACGTAAGGCTGGTTGGGGACACAAAGACAGAGGCGGTGCCAAGAGGAGGATAATGGTGGTGGGGGAGAGGAGATTAACATCTGTTGCTCAGTGGGACCCAGGCAAGACACCCTCGTGTTGTAGAAACATCCTCAGTTCAGGATCAGATCACAAAGAACACAAAAACAACCATTCTAATTCAAATAAATTACAATATTTGTATTAGTTTAGTTTATTTAGTATTATTAAATACTAGTGCAGTGCCCATTCAAAGTGTGGCCCACTCACCCATTCAGAACTGACTGGGTGATTACTTGGTCTGAAGTGCAGCTTGCAGCAACACAGTTCCCAACAACCCCCTTAGGCAAAACAACTATTTTCTTTAAGGTACATGCCAAAACGTAAAGTTCATTGTTATAGCGCCACCATCTGGCCAAATGAAACCAAATTTGACACTGCACTCCCTTTGGTCCTCAGCGACACACGCGCCGAGCCAGACTGTGAACGCTGCGCACCACAGATACGCAGAGATTCCCTCCTTTATAGTTCGATTTAGATTTACCGCATATATCTGTCTGCATATAATCCTCCTATATACCTACTTATACACCTGCAGATAACCCTTATAACTCTGAATGACAGCATGTACAATAATGCTGTATATACCATATAAATATTTATTCTTACCGTATACACTGTACATACCTGCACATAACCCTTTTACATATCTGTAGATACTATATCTATATCTGTACATATCCCTACCTACTCTTACTAGTTACACTGCTGGCCAGTATGACTACAACCATACTGTCTTTATACCTGTATCGCTGTACATATTGATATTACAACTCTGTACATACATCTGATTAGCAGATGTATTAGCACTAGGCTAATGGAGGAACCTACTTCCAGTGACTGACGCTAAGCTAGGCTAACGGTGCGTGTCTTCCTACTCCTACTGCATGCACAGAGAAGAAAAGGGTTATGTATCTTCTTGTCTAACTCCAGGGTAGATGCCAAATAAGCTAATTTCCCAAAATGTTGGAGTTTTCCTTTAAGGATGCTTTCACACCTACGTTCGTCTGCAATGGTCTAGTAGTGAATTAAGTACCGCAGGCGAAGAACCATATGAATATTGTTTGTCATATTACTATAATTGCGGTTATTTGGTTGCAGACCCTGAGTTTGATGCCAGTGTTCACACTGAACACAAACATGGAGGAGGTCATCTCTCCGGGGCTCAGTCTCTGGGGGCGATGTCTCCGGGACTGAAACACTGGGAGTAACGTGTGTACACAAAACACACCTGACATGAAAACACGTGAACAGATAAATCCAATGATCCCAACAACATGGAATGAAATATAGCAGCTCATCCACATATTGGCCCTTAAAAAAGATGATTTGTTTTCTGCATAGACAAGTGGAACTACCTGAGATTTACGCTGCGCCTGATTCTCTTTGTTTCCTTGTGCATCCAGACATCAGCATAAAACTGTGATTGAAGACATGCAGACAGACAAGTGGTTACAACACCTTCTCTAATCAGCTCCTCTCCTTCTCCTCCCTCCTCCGCATCTCTCATCTCTTCATCCACTCCTCTCCCCCATCTCCTCCCCTCCTCGTTTCATCCACTCCTCTTGCCTCTTCCCCTTTCTCTCATCTCATCTCTTCTTCATCTTCTCCTCCTATACCTCTTCTCTCCTCTTCTGGTTTTCTCCTCCCCTCTCCTCTCCTCTATCCTCCTCTCTTCTCATCTCCTCTCCTTTATCATCCTCTCCTCTCTTCCCTTCCCTTCTCGTCTCCTCTTCTCTCCTCTGCTCTCATCTATCCTCCTCTCCTCTATCCTCCCCTCTTCTCCTCTCCTCGCCTCTATCTTCCTTTTTTCGCCTCTCTTCTTCTCTCCTATCCTCCTCTCTTATCTCTTCTCCTCTCATATCCTCTCCTATATCCTCCTCTCTTCTCTTCTCCTCTCCTCTATCCTTCTCTCTTCTCTTCTTCTATCCTCTCCTCTCCTCTATTCAACCTCTCCCATTTCTTACCCCTTTCCTCACCTCTCTTCCCATTTCCTCTTTTCTCCATTCCACTTCTTCATCCCCTCTTCCTCTGACTACCTGCCCTGTTTTTAATCTAGGCCCCATCATTCTCACCCTATCCCTCCATTCTTCCAGTGGAGAGAGAGGGAGAAGACATTAAATGTGACAGTTCAATTAGCCTTGCGGTCGACCACTTTAACAAGCCAACACTCCCCCAATACATGTTCTCTAGGTTTAATCAGGGGTGTGTGTGTGTGTGTGTGCGTGTGTTTGTGTGTGTGTAAGTGTGTGCATGTGGACGCATGTATGGATGTGTGTCTAATGTACAGTGTGTGTGTGCATTTGTTTTGCTATGCTTGTGAAGACCAGCTTGAGTGTTTCACTGTCGGAGTGAGGACATTATGGGGAAGTGAGGACCTGTAATGGCAGCCAGTGGCTGTCTATGGGCTTCTCTCTAAGTTCCAGATCCTCAGACAATAAAATTAGATCAAAAGTGGTCAAGTGGGTCAGACTGGAAAACGGACACCAGCGTCACTGCCACCATTGGGTTCCGCCGGCAAACATGACCTGAGGTTAAATGGGAACTATCTTATAAATGGCCTTTTTCAGTGTTTAGCATTGTTTCCTAGCTATGTGGACTTATATTAATAGGATCTATGTCTCTAATTCTCATATTGGCGCATTCTTCCAATTCTCCTCTCACAATATTCACCCTCACTGAACTGAGTCATCTGAAAATGTGCTGATCTGTGATGTCAGAGAGACTCAGCTGCATAATAATGTGGCAGTTGATGTGGCAGTTGGCACCAGGCCACACAGTGGTTGGAGCCCAGCCTCTAAACGGCTTAAAATCTTGAGGTAGAAAAATGCTGTTTTTGAGTACTTGATTAGAAGTACAAAACAATGAATTACAAAAAGAAAAACTTACAGAGGTGTTCCATAGACTCGCAGGAATTGTGTAAAAGTGCCCAAATAGTGAAAGAAATAGTAAAATAGTTCCCCTTTAAGGTTAGGATTGACCTGAGGTTAAGGTTAGGATTGACCTGGAGCTGGTAGGGTGGCTGAGGTCAAGGTTAGGGTTGACCTGAGGTTAAGCTTAGGGTTGACCGGCTGGAGCTGGTAGGGTGGCTGAGGTTAAGGTTAGGGTTGACCTGAGGTTAAGCTTAGGGTTGACCTGTTGGAGCTGGTAGAGTGGCTGAGGTTAAGGTTAGGGTTGACCTGCTGTAGCTGGTAGGGTGGCTGAGGTTAAGGTTAGGGTTGACCTGCTGGAGCTGGTAGGGTGGCTGAGGTTAATGTTAGGGTTGACCTGCTGGAGCTGGTAGGGTGGCTGAGGTTAAGGTTAGGGTTGACCTGCTGGAGCTGGTAGGGTGGCTGAGGTTAAGGTTAGGGTTGACCTGCTGGCTGTATCCAGGAACACTTTTTAACTGATACCATTCCATGGTGAGGGGGCTTATGCTGCTTCTATTACTGTAACTCCACAACACATCTGACAAACACATCTGACCAACATCTACATTTTGGTGAGTAGTAGCTTTAAAAGGTCTGGGCTTCAGCTATTGTTTGAAGGGTCCAGAAGTGTAGACTTTATCTAAATCCTGCTCCTTGTCTCTCTAGTTGTAATACATAATATTATGATTTCTAGATAATATGTATTATTCTTATTATTCCACGTCTGTCTGTCTGTCTGGCTGAGGTTTCACTCATTTACAGTTATGTGGAATTTACATACAGAGAGACAAGTGATCATAAATACAGCATAGAAATTACAGAGCATATAAAATCACAACAATGAGTGTGTGTGTGCATCTGTGTATGCTCTGTGTGGGTTTGATCACATGTTTGTGTGAATCTGCGTGTGTGTGTGTGTGTGTGTGTGTTATTTGTGTGTGTGTGTGTGTGTGCGTGCGTGCGTGCGCGTGCGTGTGTGTGTGTGTGTGTGTGTCTGTGTGTGTGTGTGTCTGTGTCTGTGTGTGTGTGTGTGTGTGTGACACTGCACGTACGTGTGTGAGCTTCAGGGGCTATCTGGGGGTTGACGGGAAAATTAACTCTGCTTTAATTGGTCATTTTGACAGGGGCGGGGCAGGCGGGCAGAGAGGAGGTGCTGTCATTGGTTGATTTATATGTCGTCTTGTGTCAAGCGCGTGGGGTTTCATTCCCCTAATTAGAGTCTCTCTCCTCCTCTATTCTCTCTCTCTACTCCTCCTCTATTCTCTCTCCTTCCATTGCTTCACCTTCTGCCACCCGCTCCTCTCTCTCCTCATTCCTCCTCCTCGCCTGCGTTTCTCAGGCCACCAGTCCAACAGCAGCTACGACAAACAGACACCAGTAATTAATTCCACCAGCCTCACAGTGAGTAAGTACTTGCTGTGGTAAATAATTAGCTCCATTAGTGGTTTTAGCTAGCAGTGCTAAACAGATGCTTGCGGGAGGTTCTGTTCCTCGCTGCTGCCCTGCCATGACTGTCCCGTTTGAAGCGTGACACTCGTCTGCTAAAGGTTTAAATACTTGGAACTTCTCAGGGCTAGACACATGTGATGTTCTCTGCGCTGGCGGGAATGAGTGACAGCATTTCCTTCCCACTGAAAAGAATGAGGAAAAAGAGCCGGCGGTCGACTGCAGCACTCGGCTGGATACCTGCTCAAGGACATGAAATAATTGGTTCCAGTCAAAACTCTAAATCAAACCCAACATTTTTACCGAGGATGAACAGAGGTTTTGTTTGCTAATCACCAAGAGAGAGAACAAACCTTAGTACTTCTGCTCTGGAGTTATGTAAGGGATAATGTATAGCTACGAGGTCATTGTCGCAAAATAATTGACCGACACGGAGTTTAAAACACAGAGGCGCCTCGCCGAGGTGTTTTAAACGTCAGTGAAGGTCAATTATTTTGCGACAATGATCGAGTATAGCTATACATTATCCCGCTTATTACATGGCTAACTTACTAACAATATACCTAATTAATTTTACATCGACAAGACGAGATCAAATGCAGACGCAGTTCTGTTCTGTCGCTCCCGCTGTCATCGTCACACACACTCCGCTGCCAGTGCAGCCGGCAGGTGTGTCTGATTGGCTGCACTGATGCAGTGTGTCAGTGGGCTTGATTGCGAACAGCTGCACACAGCGGTCATTATTGTTTGGCAGAGGTCCGTTATCGAGTAATAATGGACCTCTGACGAGCGCTATTGACCAATCACAAGCAAGCATTTCGGCGAATGTGAAAACGCCATGTAATAAATAGAGTTATATCACCTGTGGTGTCATCTGTAGACAGAACAAACCTTAGTACTTCTGCTCTGGAGTTATAGAGTTATATATATATCACCTGTGGTGTCATCTGTAGTGAGAACAAACCTTAGTACCTCTGCTCTGGAGTTATATATAGAGTTATATATATCAACTATATATATAGCACCTGTAGTTTCCCAGGATACACATGAAGTTGTTTTCTTCTTCTAGTTGATTTCTTGTCAAATCTTTTTTCTGGCTACAGCAAAAATAGATCTGATTCTAAATAGGAGAGAATCGAAAGAGGAGAAGAGGAGAGGAGAGAGGAGGCGGGGAGTGGAGAGGAGGGCAGAGGAGAGAGGAGGAGAACAAAAGAGAAGAGGAAGGAAGGATAGGAGTTAATAGAAAGAGGAGAAGGGGAGAGGAGAGGAGAGGAAATGAGCGGAGAGGAAGGGAGAGGAGAGGAAGGGAGAAGAGAGGAGAGGAGAAGATGAGAGAGGAGGAGATGAGGGGAGAGGAGAGGAAGATGAAAGAGGAAGAGAGGAGACTGGAGAGGGAGATGAGAGAGGAAGAGAGGAGAGGGAGATGAAAGAGAGAGTAATTTATGGAGACAGACAACAGGTCCCTCCCACTCAGGATTCACATCAACCAAGGTCATCTTTCTGATGACACACACAAACACACACACACACACACACACACACACACACACACACACACACACACACACGCACGCACGCACGCACGCACGCACGCACGCAACCATTGAATAAGGTGGCTAAATAATCAAATGTCTATTCGTCTCGATGGAGATATTTACTGTTTCATGTTCTGAATGCTGATTCAGAGGTAAAACCTTTAGGGAATATACTTTAAACAAGAGAGAAGGAATATTTACTTAAAGGCCAACTTGCATGTTGTATTTTTGTTCAATAAACAATGTGGACTAGGCCAACGGTGACTTTCATGAAGAAGGAAAAAAAATTATTGAAATTGACCCAGTTTTAGCGTTTTTATCAAACATTTTGTCTGCCCAACACAATCACCACGCATATAGATATTTTAATCAATGGTTCATAACGTGTGCGTGTAATCGAAATGATGTCGTCACAAGAGGTGCAGGGCACCAGGGGGCTCACCAGGGGGCTCTGAGAGTCACACACAGCTAGTGGCAGGCACTGCAGGCAGAGAGCCTTGCTACTACTAGCCGAATGAAAATGTATCTGTTTCACCTAACAACACTATTGCTCCGTGATCATAGCCATCCATCTCTAAAGCTTAACCACTATTTGTAAAAGCCACAACCACGTTACCATATTTGTAATAATGTAAATCATTGTGTCGTTGTACATATTGTGTATACACCGTTAGAAGCTAACATAGCTTAGCTTGGTAGCTATTGTGCTAACAACATATCCCGACGTCCGGCTCGCTGGCCGGCATGAACGCCCGCCCCAAAATGGTTCTCTCCTCTCTGTACACCCCCGTCCCCACGGGTACCCTGCCGGGGAGCCCATGGACGCGACAACGGCGGCAGCCGTTGGGTGCTCGAGCCCGTAAAGGCTAGTGGTACACGATAGCTATGAGCTAACTAACGCTACAGGCTCAAACACCCTACAGCCGCCGCTGTTGTCGCGTCCACAAGCTCCCCGGCAGGACACCCGCGAGGACGGGGGCACACAAAGAGGAGAGAACCACCCCAAATCGAGCACTCATGCCGGCCAACAAGCCGGACGCCGCGGCACGTTGTTAGCACAATAGTAGCCCACTGTGATGCACCGAGTGGGCCACCATTGATCAACATGCAGCGACGTGTAGCTTGCATGATGCGTGTGCAGTGCTTTGCCACACAGGTCTGAGAAGAGGACCTGTACATGATTTTACTCGTTCCCCAAACTCCTCTACATGCCCCGATCTAAAATGGTTCACGACAGTAGACATAATGCTAACGTTAGCCAGCGCCAATTATCCAGTAGTACTATGACCCGGACGGGCATAAGGCATACGTTTCCTGAAGTGACGTCACGGCCGTGCTAGCGTCTGATAAGCTTTTAGATTTGCTCGTGCATGTTATTCGTGCGTGGACCTTTTTAACCATTTCTGAGTGAAATTTCCGGCGTCAAATGGAAAAAAATAAATAATTAAATTAGATACCAATGATGTAAACTACCCATAATTCCAGAGTAGGGTTTAACCTGCAAGTTGGGCTTTAAAGATACTGAACATATAAATCTGAAACTGTGATATTTTTTTTTGCCTCCATGAACACAGAAGATTCTACACATTGTAAACATAATTAAATGACAGAGAGAAGAGAAAAGGTATGAGAACAGGATGTTGTGTAAACTGTTGAATGCCTTGTTTCGCTTTGATTCCAGGTTTTGATATAATTTAATAGCCTATAGTACAATGTAACATAAGATAAGGTCTGGGCAGGGAACAGTGGAGGCTGCTGACCAAATTCTTAGGTGAAGCACAAATTATTATATTATATTATATATTAAATAATATTTTTAAAACATCCCCCACTGTGTGTCAGTGGTCAGTGGACACAGATGAAAACATATTAACATTAGGTGACAGCGGACCTGACCAGATGAAAACATATTAGGTGACAGCGCACCTGACCAGATGAAATCATATTAGGTGACAGCGCACCTGATCAGATCAAAACATTTTAGGTGACAGCGCACCTGACCAGATCAAAACATATTAGGTGAAGGTGACAAGGAAGCCACAGACTCATACCCCCCCGACACTCAACTAACCGCCTCGGACAGTCCTTCATACCAGTGGCCATCAGGCTCCACAACAGTGGGCAGCGACTGCTGCCAGACATCGACCTAGAACTAATAGGAACCCAAGTAGGACAATAACACTACCTTATGCATACTGCACCTTATGTGGATACTGTGATACTGTGAATAATGAATAATGTATATTTCAGTTAGTTAGATAGTAAATTATATTGACCTATTTGTTTACACTGCTTGTGTTGTTTTCACTACCTGTACCCCCCCCCCCCCCCCCTTCCCCCATGCTGCTATGATGCCTGAATTTCCCCAAGGGGATCAATAAAGGAATATCTTATCTTATCTTAAAAGGAAAGATGAAATTACCTACCTGGGTTCCATCCTATAGAGGCAAATCTTTCCTGTGACAAAATGGGATCCAATGTAATAAAACTAAGTCAACCAACAAACTAGATTCCTGTACCGGATCTCCTCTCTGGTAAACAAGAATACCTTGAAGACTCTAACAGGAGCACTCATTCAAGGGTACTACGACTATGCTTGCACCTCATGTTACCAAAGCACCTCAAAGGCACTAAAAACAAGATTACAAACATCACAAAACAAACTGGTCAGACTACTGCTTGACCTTACTCCTAAAACCCACCTCACCCCTGTCCACTTTGACAACCTAGGATGGCTTAGAGTAGACGACAGAGTACAGCAACTTGCAATGGGCCTGGTCTACAAGATACACTACACCACTAAGATACCCATGTGCATGTCGAAATACTTCCCAAAGGTCAGTGAATACCACGACCACAACACCAGAGGGAGTTCCACAAATCATGTTCAACCCAGATAAAATAATTTAAAAAATAAAAAAATAAAAAAAACGTTTTTTTTAATAAAAGAAAATAGTCATAACTTAGAAATTAGATTGCATAGGTCTATGAATCGATATCGCGATTCTGTTTCAATTAATTGCCCAGCCCTACAGTGTGTACAGTAAGTTAGCTTGGTGATTATCATTGTGATGTAGGCTAAGCTGCCTAGCTACTGTTAGCATACAAGCACTGTAGCCTACTTACTTTTTCATCCACAACGTTTTTTCTGATCCAGATGCATAAATCCACTTCTTCATGTTGCTCAGTTGCTGGTTTATACTTCGGTCCTAATGTTGGCGCAAAGTTTAATTTAGCCTGACTTGTTATAGCTGTACAGCTTACTAACTACTAAATAACAACTTTCTCATAGTCTCAACTTTCACATAGTCAAAATGGGTCCAGCTGCATGTGAGGAGGATAGGTTTAGCTCGGGCCAATCTCAAGTTTCTCAAGTTTCTTTATTAGTTGTCATACAGAAGTACAGAATACTTTTATACAAAATGCTTCTTTATGTTACATTTTGTATAAAAGTATTCTGTACTTCTGTATGACAACTAATAAAGAAACTTGAGAAACTTGAGATTGGCCCGAGCTAAACCTATCCTCCTCACATGCAGCTGGATCCATTTTGACTTTGCAATGCAGAAATCTCTGATTGGATTTGCAAGGCTGCCAATCATATTCAACCTCTGTGTATTGGATGTCAAGGGCTGTCAATCAATCAATCCTCCATTCAATGGCAAGAGTTTAACTGCACAGACCGTTCTTAGATGAAGTTAATAGCCTATTTTGATTCGCTGTTATTTATTATTTATTTAACAATGGGTCACACCTGTGAAGTTTTCTTCACGAATAATTACTGCAGGCAATACTGCAGTGCAGGCCTGCTCAGAGCTGACAATTTTGGCCATTTTTGAAGAAAAAAAAATTCACTGGCATTTTTTTTACAGAGGAAAACATTTATAATAAAAAATAATAATAATAATAATTTAAAAAAATATATATATATATAGTTTTTTTTTTTTTTATATATATAGGTATATGTAAATTAATAATAATTATGAATTATGAGTGAATTTGTGTTTCACGTGTTGTCATAGAGAAACCTCCACTGGCAGGGAAATAGTAGAAATAAAAGAATATAGGCAATCAAATTTGATCTGAATATAAAAAGAGAGACAAATAAACAGTGTAGAAAAAGGTGCAGATGAGGGTCTGTATGCCCTATCGCTATAGGGAGGTGTAGTCTGACGTCACTGGTTGTTCCACCCGTATAGGGATTTATCATTGGGAAAATGGATTATCGGCTATTGTAACAATTCTGCCGCATGAACATTGGCAAGCTTTCCATTTCATCCCTTCTACCACTAACATGATTGTTTAAGCATTTTTGGTTGAAACAAAGGTAGTTATAAGGTTTTTAATTTGTCGTAAAAAAATAACTACACTTACCAGTAGGCTGATAGTACCAAGCTAGCTAGCTAACGTTAACGTTACCCTGCTAACCATTTTAAATCGGGGCATGTTAGGAGTTTCGGGAATGCTGGCTAGCAAGCTAGCTAGCTACTAACGTTATAAACTATACACAATATGTACAACGACACAATGATTTACATTAGTATTTACAGTGATTTAATATGCAGCAAAATAACGTTATACGATTTAAATTATAAATACAAATATGGTAACGTGGTTGTGGCTTTTACAAATAGTGGTTAGCTTTAGAGATAAATGGCTATGATCACGGAGCACTAGTGTTGGGTGAAACAGATACTAGTAACCAGCCAAAGATTCAGGGTCAGTTATTTTCCCATTGTACGAATTGTTAAGCTTATGGAATGTAAGGGAAATCTGATCCTAGGTCTGTGACTAGTAGGCAGGAGGCTACGCTGTGGTGACATCAGTCAGGAGCGCCTAATAGCAGTGTAGTTTCCTGTTACACCCCCAGACCAGGGCCCCGTTCCCCGTACCTGGATAACTGAGTTAGCCGGATAACTTTCGGTCAAGCCTGACTTAAGCCGGACCTTCCCATTCCCCGAAGCTCGATTGTCCAAATCACCATGACAACAGATCAAAAAGTTTGAGCCTGGTCGGGAGCAGGGTTAACTTCAGTTAGCCGGATGAACCATGGCCACGCCCCCGCAAAGAAGTGACAGCTCGTTTCCTGAAATGATTCTCACAGTCTAGGATCTGCATTATACCATTCTGAATTATGTTTCTGTGCTTCGTTTTCCTAGAGGGGGCTTTTGAAATGTATAATAATAGAACTAAATGCTGATAATAAATCATATTGAGCCTATAGATTTACTTTGTCCTAAATAAAATAATGCACGTCATATACGGCGCTCGGAGTCGCGATACACGCTGCATGTGGTTATTTTAATAACGGCGCATTGCAAATGTGAATCCCGCAGGGATATTTTTAATGAATGAAACCTATCGGCCGTTTGGCTCTGATTAGTTTCGTATATTCTCCGCTGTAGATTTGCTTAACGGAGCGCCCGGATTGTGTTTCATTCAAGCATAAAATTGAAGTGTCTCTGCGTGGATTGTGGTTTTTGTGTGATATTGTAACTGGGATTAAAATGTCTGATGAGATGCGCTGTTTGACGGATTTGAGAAATTGAATGAGCCGTTGACGTCACATTAATGCATTTGAGAATAAAGAGATAAAACTTCATTTTTTGGTAAGAAAAATATTCTAAACACGGGTCTCTCGTCCATTAATGCATAAACAATGAGTATATCCCGTCTGGCACAGTGGCGCAGCGGCTAGTGCTGAATCCTGGCAACCGGGCGACCTGTGTTCGAAACCCTGCGTTTCCAATATAATTTTTTTGGAATATAATATTAATGATTATACGCAAAAGTAGCCTAGTTTTAAGTTAAAATATTATAAATCTACATGCATTGAGGATGTCATTCTTTATATAGCTCTCAACGTGCACCAAATTGAATTATTCCTACATTGCAAAAAGAAGGAAAAGACTAGGAGAAGTGGGATTCGAACCCGGGCCGCCTGTGTGAAAGTCAAAAGCAGAAACCGTTACACCATAGTGCAGATAAGTAAAACATCCACCATACATCAATCAATGGGTAAGAGAGCCGTATCTGTATAACAGTTTAACTAATTATTTTCGCTAGCAAGATCTCATTTGATTATCCATTCCATAAACCTACTGCCAGCAGGCAAGTTTAAAGAAATATAATCTGATTGATTGGGGTAATGAGGGACTTAAAATTAGCCTATAGATAACGCATTTAACTTGTCGGCGAGGCGATTGAGCCGTAATGCAATCTGTTAATAAAGTTTTAAATCAATTAATCAATCAATGCCGTTAGAAAATCAGGATCTCTGCTATCGATACGTGCTGGCTTTTCAACTGAAGCGGCCGCGCGCACTTATCCTGGGTCTCAAGTCTGGTTCGAGTTAACGAGACTGAATCCACCTTCGAGGAACAGGAAAATCCCGGCTTCAAACATCGGGTTAACTGAATCTGGATAAAGGGACTCTTGATCGACTTAGTTGAACCAGGTACGGGGAATAGGGCCCAGCTCAGGTCTGGGAGAATCAATGCCCCAGGGTCATGCCGCCATCTAGCGGTCATCTGCAGAAGCTGCAGTCAACATTGACACTGCTTGCTCATATTAATAATATTTTGTTGTGGCAATTAGTGTCTATGTTAGAAGTGTTGTCTGTTTAGGTTTTCTCTGTGTTAGAATTTTGATTCTGTGTGTTGTATTAGTTTAGTCCTTGTTCCGGTATTGTTGATTATTGTTTTAGTTCTAGTGCCTTCTTCCCCCAGGTGTTTTCCATTAGTAATCCGTGTTAATTAGTGTCTGTATTTATTGTTTGTGGTTTGTTGGGATCATTGTGGTGTCATTGTCCCCGCGTTGTTCCCGTATCGTACCTGTGTGCCTATGTCCTGTTAAGTGAGTTTGTTGTCCTGTCTAGTGAGCTTGTTCTTCTGTTTGTTATGTTAGCAATGTTTGGTGCTCTTTGTTTTTCGTGATCAGTCCGTGTTTGTTCCAGAGCCAGCCTGTGGCTGTGCCTCCCTTTTGTTTTGGTAGTTTGATTGAGTTAGTAAACATCTCTTCTTTAAGCATCACCCCTCGTCTCTGCCTCTGTTCCTTCTTCCTTGTCTGCATACTGTGTTCTCACCTTCATCATCACCCCCAATCGTAACAGTTTCCCAGCGAACGAAAACATAAACGTTGTTATTTTGCTACCTTTACGATTAATTGCGAATATTTTCATGTTGCGCTATAGATTGTGGATAAATACGCACAGAAAGGTACACCATGCCAACTTTAATGCTTTATTTATCTAAAACGAGCCGATTTAGAAATGGTCAATGGGGAAATACATTGCATTCCACAGAGGGTGGAACAGGAAAAAACGAAAATGACGTAACCACTACACCTCCCTATATGTTACAATAAATATAGCCAATACATTGAAATTTTTTTATCTGAATATTATGTAAATAATATGTAATATAAAGTAAACAGTATACACAAGATGCAGGTGAGTCTGTGGCTCACTGGAGGTCTGTTCTGTGGCTCACTGGAGGTCTGCTCTGTGGCTCACTGGAGATACCGAGATGTCACTCCATGTTACCTGCTACCTGTTACTGCACAATGTTGTTTTCTTCTTTTGATTCTATTATATGTACCACTGTATTGCACATCGTTGCGGGCAAGACCACCCGCATTTCATTGTATACCTGTATGCCGTGACAATTAAAACTCTTGACTTGACTTGACTTGACTTGAGGTCTGTTCTGTGGCTCACTGGAGGTCTGCTCTGTGGCTCACTAGAGGTCTGTTCTGTGGCTCACTGGAGGCCTGCTCTGTGGCATACTAGAGGTCTGTTCTGTAGCTCACTGGAGCTCTGCTCTGTGGCTCACTGGAGGTCTGTTCTGTGGCTCACTGGAGGTCTGTTCTGTGGCTCACTAGAGGTCTGTTCTGTGGCTCACTAGAGGTCTGTTCTGTAGCTCACTGGAGGTCTGCTCTGCAGCTCACTGGAGGTCTGTTCTGTAGCTCACTGGAGGTCTGCTCTGCAGCTCACTGGAGCTCTGCTCTGTGGCTCACTGGAGGTCTGTTCTGTGGCTCACTGGAGGTCTGTTCTGTGGCTCACTAGAGGTCTGTTCTGTGGCTCACTAGAGGTCTGTTCTGTAGCTCACTGGAGGTCTGCTCTGCAGCTCACTGGAGGTCTGTTCTGCAGCTCACTGGAGCTCTGTTCTGTGGCTCACTGGAGCTCTACTCTGCTCCAGGTCACACCATTCGGCTGAGTTTCTCAGAGGGTCAATGCGGGCTGCAACACTCATCAGAAAACGTAAATAAGGTACTAATCGACCACAGGAAAAAGGTACATAATGTACATTATGTTATAGCCATAAGTAATATATTTACGCATTGTATAAGTAATATATTTACGTTTCGTATCAGAAAAGGTCTTGGTAGTTTTGAGGTAAAACTCTGTATGAGTGTCCCCGGTTTATTCCTCAGCTGGGGAACTGAAAAAGTTTTAAAACATGTTATATATAATATATGTACTTATTTGTAATATTTACACATTGTACTTTTTGGTAAATACGTCAATATATTACTTATTTGTAACTATGTACACATTGAACATTTTATTTAAAATTTTCAACCAACAACACAACATCAACATCAATAATAACAACAATAATAATAATAATGACAAGACTATGAGAAATAATACCTACAGATCGAAACTTAACTAAATATACAAAATACAAAATACCAAATAAAAATTTAAACATCACAAACAACACAAAAATACATTAGACATTGGATATTTCCTCCCCCTATCCCCCCCAAGACCGCAGGATCCCCCAGGACCAACACCCCACCCACCCTCACTCCGACGCTATATTGTGCCCTTGACCACCTCGGCCGCAGCGGTCCACAATTCAATACCGGCTTGTCCCACCCCATGCCACCCGAGCAGTCGATAGCTCCAAATAAATAACGTCCAGCAATGTCAGGGACCAGTTCATTACCGTGAGCTTCTCAGGCTCTTTCCATCTCGTAGCAATAAGCTTTTTGGCTGCTCTAACGCCTGCCAGAATAATTATTTTCTGTTGTATGGATGTTGGTAGATATATCGTTTAGAAGTAATGTTGCTGAAAAAAATCTGAGACAAACTCCTCTTGTGGTTGTCCTTTCACCAATAAGCCAGACAAAAGGGTGTGGGTGCAACGCCTGAGCCCACGGTGCACCGTGGGCCCTGAGCGCCGACCTTAGTTGTAGGTAAAGGAAGAATGATTCACCAGGTATATCATAAAACTCTTTTAGGTCCTGAAACGCTCAAAGACCGTTTTTATCATATATATCTTCCAGAGTATGAACTCCCCTCCAATTGAGGAATATTAACAAGTTTGTGCCCAACAAGTAGTTGCTGGTTATGAAAAATTAGAGGGCGAGGTGCCACAGGCATTTAACCGCACAGGACCTCTCTACATTACGCCATGTTTCACATTGAATTTTTTTATAAATACGGCAATATATGACTTATTTGTAATACGTACACATTGAACATTTTCATAAAAACATCAATATATGTATATATATAACAATATATAACATACCATACAATATGTGCCTTTTTCCTGTGGTGGACTTTACAAGAGATCGGGCAAACATGGTGGGTTTTTACCTCTTGATTATCACAATGTCCTCCTCACAACACAATGATGGGATTTGGTTTAAAAATTTGCAAAACATTTTCCCACGGTTAATTTCCTACCCGTTCATTGCTCCTAATATTCTATTTTCTATTTTCGGAGCATGTGTGTGTTGTATTATGTGTTAATTTGAAAAGAGGACAGAGAAGTTCTCCCTCCCTGCTCTCATCTCATCCTTTTATTCTGTTCCATTGACATGCTAATGATACAAACTGATGAATCTATTGAGTGTTCTGGTAACAGCAGGGGGAAGGGGGGGGGGGGGGGGGGGGCGAGCGAGAAACCCAGAGCCACCCAGTAGCCCATTAATCAGACATCTTTATACTCTCCTCCTTCCTGGCTGCCTACACACTCACACTGACACACACACACATACACACACTCCTGCATGGCTGCACACACACACACGCACGCACGCACGCACGCACGCACGCACGCACGCACACACACACACACACACACACACACACACACTCCTGCCTGGCTGCCTACACACTGACACTCACACACTCCTGCATGGCTGCCTACACACTCACACTCCTCTCTGGCTGCCTACACACTGACACTCACACACTCCTGCCTGACGTAGACACACACACGCACACACACACACACTCTCTCTCTCTCTCTCTCTCTCTCTCTCTCTCTCTCTCTCTCTCTCTCTCTCTCTCTCTCTCTCTCTCTCTCTCTCTCTCTCTCTCTACTTACCGTATTTGTGTCTCAGTATGTGTCTGTCTGCTTATCCACCCGTGTCTGTCACTTTCTGTCTCTTTCTCTGTCTTTGGTTTGCTTTGTCTGTCTGTCTGCATTTGAACGGTTGAATAATGAAACAGGCTGTTTGTTATATTATACACTACAGTATAGGCCTGTGGGCATAATATGATTTTTTTTGTTGCCTCGATGCACATTAATAAACACTCGCGGAAATGTGCCAGAATCTGACATCGGAAATCCTTTAAGTATATGCGTTGTAGGAAATAAAAGAGTTTGACCTCCAGGATGAAACGTTCAGCTCTCTTAACCCGGCAGGAAGTTACAAAATATTGATTTCAACCCAAATGACAGATCGTCGTGTTCATGGTCTCAAGGTGCGCTTTCATTTAAATCACCACAGAGAGATTTACACAGGGAGTAAATCAGCCAGCGATATGTGCCCACCACGTTATCAACTCCCCCTTCCATAATGAAATCAGGCTCAATATAGTCAATACAATCAACTAACAGCCGGCTCACACGATAGCAGCGCAGACCCCCGTCCCCAAACCAAGTCTTCAATGCAGCAAACACCCCGGTTCAAGGTTATAGTATACATGGGTTTCTAAAGGGGCCATTTCAACAATTTTATACAACTTCCTTGTTTATTAAGCTTTTTTGAAGCTAGAAACGAAATCTATGTATTATCTTGTATTATCTATTCCCAGAATGTCTTTCTTCCTTTGTATTATTACACACCAAATTCTAAATTAAGGATTTATTTCCCTGCCTGGCTAAACCACACCCAAATAACATTGTAAATAACATTTACAATTCGGGCATTATAATAGTTGCTCCAATTAGGTGTTCCAAAAAGCACAGATAATTAATTAATTAATTTAAGCGAATTCCTTCGCCAAAACATCAATATGTTATTTTTCACTAGCGCCTACATGACAGTTCAAACGGGCAAATCCATACAAAGACTAGGCAAGGGCGGCTGGGTAGTGTAGATGTCTAAGCACTCGCCTACCACCGCAGAGACCCTGGTTCAATTCCTGGCAGAGGTACCTCCGGCTTGGACGGCCGTCCCTATGAACACAACTGGCAGTTTTAGCGGGTGGGAAGCCGGTGGGTCCTGGTTGTTGCAATAGCGACTCCTACTGGTCAGTTGGAGCGCTTGTTTAGCAGGGAGGGGTTCTGTTGGAGATATCGTGAACCTCTGTGCGTATTAAACTATTACCATTTTTATCAAAAATCCTGGAGCGCATAGTCTACATACAGCTACAATCATTTCTTGAACACAACAACATCCATGATAAATTCCAATCTGGCTTTAAACCACGACACAGCACTGAAATGGCCCTCCTCCGTGTCTTAAATGACCTGATTTCAGCTGCTGATGCAGGTAACTCATCCCTACTACTACTCCTTGACCTCACAGCCGCCTTTGATACGGTAGATCACCACATCCTCTTAGCTCGCCTCGAGCATTACGTAGGCCTTAGGGGCCCCGTCTTAGACTGGTTGCGGACTTGCGGTCCTACTTAAGTAATAGGACCTTCTCTGTCCAACTTGGTGACTTCACTTCCTCTGTGGCCCCCCTCACCTGCGGGGTGCCCCAAGGCTCGATATTGGGTCCCACTCTCTTCCTCCTATATATACGGTACTCCCCCTAGGCCAGATCTTGGCAAAACATAACATCTTATTCCATTGCTTCGCCGATGACGTGCAGGTCTACCTCCCCTTAAAACCCACCCAAGGGAAAACATCAATAACACCACTACTTGACTGCCTGGCAGAAATCAAGTGCTGGATGTCTGAAAACTCCCTGACATTAAATGAAGGGAAAACTGAGGTCATTGTTTTTAATAGTGCCCCCCCCGACCCCCCTCATTGACGCACTTGGTCCCCTGGGTCCAAACCTCTCCACCTCTGTCAGGAACCTCGGGGTCATCTTCGACAGCAATTTTTTATTTGACAAACAGGTCAGCGCCGTAGTCAAAAACAGTTTTTACCACCTTAGACTCCTGGCGAAGACAAAGGCATACCTCTCCCAAAGTAACCTAGAGACGGTGATTCATGCCTTTGTCACCACTCGCCTCGACTACTGCAATGCCCTTTACACGGGCATCGACAAATCCTTGCTTCGCCGCCTACAACTGGTGCAGAACGCAGCCGCGCGCCTCCTCACCAAAACAAAAAAACATGAACATATCAGCCCAGTTTGGGCCTCGCTCCACTGGCTGCCTGTCCGCTTTAGGATCGATTTTAAATTAGCCCTAAATGTTTTTAAATCACTAAATGGCACGGCTCCTCCCTATCTGTCCAAACTCCTGCACCGCCACACCCCCCACGATCCCTCAGATCAGCTGACCAGCTGCTACTGGTGGTGCCTAGAACCAGGCTCAAGACTAGGGGAGACAGAGCTTTCTCCACCGCAGCGCCTAGACTGTGGAACAGCCTCCCCCTCAGCGTACGGACCGCCCAGACCGTGCAGGCTTTTAAATCACTTTTAAAAACCTACCTGTTCTCCTTGGCCTTCCCCCCCAGTTAATCACCACTAGACCCCTGGCCCTTCTATCCTCTTTGTTTTACTGTGTCCTACCTGTTTTTATTACTTTCATTGCTTTACTATGTTTTTAATCTTATATCTTGCATCATATTATTTTGTTTTTATTAATATCATTGCTTTATTATGTTTTTAATCTTATATCTTGCATCACATTATTTTGTTTTTATCAACTTGCCTGTGAAGCACTTTGGTGCCAGCTGCCGCTGCCTGGAAATGTGCTATATAAATAAAATGTACTTGACTTGACTTATGCTCTCCCAGTGAAAGTCCTAGATGTCAGGTGAAAAGAAGCAGCTGGCAAATTTATCGGAGGAGTTATGTGGTAGTCTACACCCTCCCCAGACCAACAGATGAGGTATGTGGTGGTCTACACCCTCCCCAGACCAACAGAGGAGACATGTGGTAGTCTACACCCTCCCCAGACCGACAGAGGAGATATGTGGTAGTCTACACCCTCCCCAGACCGACGGAGGAGACATGTGGTAGTCTACACCCTCCCCAGACCAATATAAGAGACACATGGTATTCTACACCCTCCCCAGACCAATATAAGAGACACATGGTAGTCTAAACCCTCCCCAGACCAATATAAGAGACACATGGTAGTCTACACCCTCCCCAGACCAATATAAGAGACACATGGTAGTCTACACCCTCCCCAGACCAATATAAGAGACACATGGTAGTCTACACCCTCCCCAGACCAACAGAGGGAGAAAAGGGTTGGCGTTATCCTACTTAATATAGTTTTGACAATTTTTTTTTCTTTGTCAGGTTGAAATAGGTATACATTATTCAGGTAGAAATAGACAGGTACATTATTCAGGTAGAAATAGGTACATTATTCAGGTAGAAATTCAGGTTGTAGCAGAGTAGCCTATTGGCACTGCCCCTTTAAGGCAGGCAGTCTAATTGCCATAGGACTCAGCTGAGTTGATTGCAGGGCAGCATGGGGAGCAGAGCAAGCAAGCAGAGTGGAGTGAGAGCAAGCAAAGACAGAGACCAAGCTTGAATGAAGAAAACAAAGAAAGCAATATAAATAAGTCAATTTGGAGGAATTACAAAATGGAGTTCTCAAGGATCCAGTGGCCCAGGATATGGCCGATCAGAGGTTCCAAGACACCAGTGGAGCGAAGGCACCAGTGAAACAGACGGATAAGTTATCACACAGTCCTTTTCATTTCACCACTTCACTGAACTGTCACCTGTCTTCAAAACCCCAAATAACCCGGACTTGACTACGTTGCACTTTGACACTCAAGGTCTCCATTGTCCCTGTTCTCCCAGCTCCCTCCTACAACCCCCAAGCTCTCCTCAGCCACCCCTTCGGCCTACCCCAGCCTGCTACCCCACACACACACACACACACTCACTGAGCACACACCCAATCCCCAATCTGGACTGTTTATTTATTTGACTCATTACCCCTTTTCACTTGTATTCTATGTATCTGTTTTGCACTTGATTATTTTGAATACAGTATATATTATTCCCCTGAATACTGTTTGCCTGCCTCTTATTTCAATATTTCAAACCTTATCACACGCTGTTTTTTTTGTAGTGGAGGTTACCTGGAGCTGGCCGGTAACAACAGTAAGCTTTAATTTAGCTTATTTAATTTATTGACAGGTTTTAGCCTGTCTGGCGCCCAATGCACCACTGTAACATTTACACTTTGATTATATTGGGCTGACCACCGCTACAGATGTGGCGCCCAACGTGGGGCCGATATACTGTCAGTTTAAGTTTAATGTTGTAAGTGTACTCAAACCTGCTATACAGGTGTAACTTTAATTGAAAGGTAAACTTAGATTGTGATAAGGTTTTGATTATTCTGATTATTGTGTTTGCCCTGATTATTGTGTTTGCCACAGAGGAACCTATGTGTTCAGTTTTTTTGAGGAGGCTTACATTTATTCATGTAGTAATGTGCTACTGTATTTCATTTTATTAAGTGGAACACTCAAAACTCCACATATATAATTACCCCTGATAAACACACATAATGTCTGATTCTGGAAATAACCAACACAAGCATTCCCCATCGGTCTCTCTGGAGATTGAACGTCGGACACTTCAGATTTGACAACAGCCTCTCGCCTAGTCTCGCATGGCAGATACGTGTTCACGTCAGACCAGGCTGCAGAAACAAATGAGTGGGGGGGCATAAAATGTTCTCGGGGGGGCACAATGGTTTTTCAACACAGGTTCCCTTTTATATGTTTCAGCTGGGACAGCGGCACTGTGGCTTGCTTGGCGCTGCCCACGGTGCTGAACTAAACAGCAGAGAGGCAATTGAAAAATCTAATTTCTCTCTATCTTAAGAACATTCACTTATACAAAAACAGACTGAACGGATATATATATAACAGACCTGCTGGGGCAGTGGACTGAGAGCAGGGGACACAAACAGGCTGGATAAGATGGTCAGGAAGGCCAGTAGCGTGGTTGGGGTGGAGCTGGACTCTAGCGAGGGTGGCGGAGAGGAACCTTGCTAAGCTCCAGGCCATCAGGGAAAACCCCTCCCACCCACTATACACAGACTTGGCTGACAGGAGGAGCATGTTATAGGCTCACACTACCTAAATGCAGCACTGAATGGCACAGGAAGTCCTTCATTCCGACAGCCATCAGACTATACAATGCATCACTGTGCCTCACTGCATCACTGAGCACAGAGTGACAGTTACGATCTTCCTGGACTCTTACTTTTTAAACAGCACTGTGCAATATTACACCTACTGTAGACTTCAGTATATTTTTACTGTATTTATTTACTGTATCTTTTATTCTATTTATTCTATTTCATTTTATTCTATTCTTAGGCCATTTGTTTTGTTATTCTTATTCGTGGCTTGTTCTGTCTAAATGTTTAATGTTGAGTGATTTGCAATGTCAAATTTCCCTCAGGATAATACATTTCTATTCTATTCTATATCTTTGAAAAGTCTCCATTTATTCAACACTTCTGAATTCACTGACAAATTGAACTGAACTGACAAAAATAAGGTGCATAAAAAAGCAAACAAAATTCCTCCACAGTCTACTCACCATCATTAGTAGAGCGGCAAGCAGCATTTGGGGACAGAGTGAAATCTTCTTAAAACACTGCCCCTCCACTCATTCCTGAACTTTTTTGTTAAGTCCTTCTCAAATGCCAACTGAATTAAATTGGCCTTGCGTCGATGAAGCATACTAAGGCGATGTTCTGTAAAGACGTTCTTGAGGGTAGAAAACTAATTCTCACAGAGTGCCGTGCTAGCTTCAGTAGTGTTGTTGTTGACATCAGTGCCCACTAGGGCTGTCCCCGACTAAGGATTTGGATAGTTGACTTTGATTGACAAAAAAAAAAAAAAAAAAAACTTTTTTTTTTACCAGGGTGGGCACAGCTGACTCAGTGGGCGGGCCCGGCCCCCTAATGCCCGCCCATGGCGCCGGGTCTGGTTCACGTTACCACCACACACATTACACACCTGTCCAGCTCATTATAATGCGATGGCCACTGCAAAATTAGATTAGATTCAAATGTACAGCACACCATACTGCTATAGTGGAATATACTATTCATATATACCACATACCATCTTGTTGCACGCTCCTGGCCACCGCAGCGTGCACGCACACACAACACAGACAAACACTGCTGAATAATTCTGTTTTGCATCAATATATATATATGTATATTGAGGCAAAACAGAATTATATATACAGTATATATATTGAGGCAAAAATGACGACGCGTGTATGTGTGTGTGTGTGTTTCAGATTCAGAGTTTTTATTTGCCACATGGAATCATACAATCAGAGTTTCTTCATTACACAATCATAAATAACATTCCATGGACAAAAGGAGCAGGAAGAAGAATAAATCTTATAGTTACCTGCCCCTTATTCCTAAACTAAAAAAGTATTTTCTTAATGGTCGGCGTACAACCTAATTTATACAAATAATAATTTATACCATTATACAGAAACTCACAATCCACAGTTAAACAAAGAAAAAATTAAATAATAATAATAATAATAATAATAATAATAATAATAATAATAATAATAATAATAATAATAATAATAACGAATAAAAGAGAGAAAAAAAAAAGAAGAAAAGAAACAGTATCAGCTCAGCTGCTGCATCGTTAATGAACTATAGATTTATATGGAATTCGTTAATCTATCTAGCGATTGGGTGAACTGAGAGCCAGATTGCTTAGAGGAGTACTGTACATAGAGCGGTAATGCTCAGATTGCTCATTGAGTCATGACTATAAATGCAAAACGTAATTGTCGTATTTATTATCATTATAATTTTAATTCCGATGATAGAAACAGTCCGTCTGTAGAATCGACTTGAAGAAGCAATCACCATTTGTTCAGGGGGGTTGATATGTTATTTTGATATAAACTCCAACAGCATTCATTACTCTGATAAAAATAATTTGGTGTCTGACAGCTTGAAGTTTATCATGATAACTTTATTTGAGGAAGCTCTTGGTACCCAAACTCATGTATCCAATAATAATAATAATAATAATAATAATAAATATATCTGATAGACGGGAGCCGTACTGTATTATTGCCCATGTGCTATTATATATGCGCAAGTTACTGTTGCATAATGTAGGCTATGGCTGCTATTATATGTAATTCAGGCTACCTAATACCGACAACAAAATAGATTGTATGCCTCTACAAATCATATTATACCCGGTAGCCAATCGAACGAAACTGATAAAGGCATTCATATTCCAGCATGGTTATGTACCCATTCTGCAATCGGTTAATAAAGTTTTCAATCAATCAATCAATCAAACGTCTCATAACTGGTGACAACCAGGTGACAACTCGTCTGAGCCAATAGGCGCTTTGCGCAGAGATAGCAAGTCGTTTCCCATCATGTATTTGCGTGGAGCAGCCGGGTGAGAGGTACTGTGGAGCCTCGCTCTAAAGGCTGTGCGTGGCTCGCTCCCGCGAGATTTCCGCGCCTCGTCTCGTCAGATTTTCAGAGCAAGTCGGACAACATTCTAACAGTCATGCAACGCGCTTGGCGAGGCCGTAGTAAAACCTGCGCAGATCTGCGTCCGCCTAGCCAATCTCGAACACGCCTATTCACACAGTTCCATTCACACCTGGGAGCTGCCCAGTACAACCACAGTCGACACCATTGGACACTGAGCAACTCCACTGGAGCAGTTGGTGGTTAAGTGCCTTGCTCAAGGGCACTTCAGCGGTTGGTGTTCCTGCCGGTCCCGGGGATCGAACCGGCAACCTTCCGGTCACAAACCCGCTTCTCTAACCTTTAGGCCACCGCTGCCCCAATTCAGGTAGAAATATACAGGTACATCATTCCACACCAGGCTTGGGTGTGAAGAAGCAGCTAATCTAGTTGACAGGTGTAATGATATTCTGTTAATTCATTAACCATAACGTATTGATACTGTATTGATTCTACCCGTTTCTTACTCTCTGCTTTGCTTTTATTCTGTCTATTTCACTGCTGTGAAGCACATTGGGCTTCAATTCTTGTATGAAAGGTGTTGTACAAATAAAGTTTAGTATTATTATGAAAGGTGTTGTACAAATAGTTTATTATTGTCAATGTTCCAGATAAATATAGTCAAACATAGTGTAAAGTCTCCTTAAATGGAAATACTATTTTGTGTATAGGAGTCAAGCTGCTGTCCCTTCTCTGGTACTAAAGTACAAACACTTAACCAATCATTGTAATTAAAGAGTAAAGTACTCTGTTACTTTCCTCCCCAGAGGACACTAAACAAATGTGTGGACAGAGTTGACCTGTGAGGCCAAGCGAAGGAACTAACTAATCTTTGCGCTGGTAACGCGTCCCTGGGGACACGTTTCAACGAGGCGCGTAATAGTGTTAATTAAATTACAACAGCCAGGCCTGTGTCGGGACACATCTGTCTCACTCTCCTCTTGAAGGAGGTCAGAGGTCACCGCCAGGCACTTTCTATCCCGATGATTACATCGAATCAAACTATGAAAACAGGTGTGGGGGGGGGGGGGGGGGGGACAGAGAGAGAGAAAGGGAGAGATAAAGAGAGGGATAAAGAGAGGGAGAGATGGAGAGAGATATACAGGGGGAGATAGTAAAAGCGGGAGACAGAGATAAAGAGAGAGGGGGAGAGAGAGACGGAGATAAATAAAGAGGAGAAAGAGAGAGACGGAGAAAGACAGATGGATAAAGAGAGACAGAGCTAAAGAGAAACTTATTTCTAGATTTCCCAAAATCCTGTAGCATGTCAGGGCTTTAGACTGTGGGAGGGACACCTGCTACACGTTCTGTTGTGATGTGGAGATCAGAGGTGGGATTCACCAGAGGCCCCACGACACAATATTGTAATATTACGATTATTACCTTTTTTCAACTACAAATGATCCCCCCCAATGGAAAACTGTTCATTAACATCTGCAATAATAATATATATACATCATCCGTTTTATCTAGTAAGATAACGTTTTCAGTCTGTTCACCTCATTCCAATAATTTGTATTTCACTAGAATGGGATTCTCATGCAAAAAAACAAGTTTCATATGGATACTTGGGGTCACTGTATCTGCTGCAGAGATGTCTGCCGTTGCTCCAGTACGATGGAGCTGAATGGCAAAACTATTTAGTTCGGAAAACTCAACAAACGACTTTTCAGAAATCATGACATTGTTTCTCAAGATACTCCACAGATCTTGCGTTTCACTGGAAACTATTTATATATATATATATATATTATAATGGCGTGTGTACTTTGGTAGAATATATATCCTAAATGAAACGGTTCACAATGAGGTCTGTGGATTATCTTGAGAAACTGTGTTATGATTTCGTAAAAGAGTCGTTATTGGTGAGTTTTTAATTCAATTGGTGACATTCAGACTCATTGTACTGGAGAGATGGCAGATATCTCTAAATCTCAACAAAACTATCTGGATGAATCGATTGCAGTTTTTCATCCTGGGTGAACTGCCCCTGAACCTCTGTACTGAAAAGGCTGTTCATGTGAGGTTTTCAGACACGTCAATGTGGTCCATGTTGTATAATTACTGTGCAGTCATTGTGTTTCCCATGTCCATCTGTCATTTTACATCATTCACTCAACCTCCTACAGTCTGCTGGTGGGAGAAATGTCTCTATCTGGATGAGTCTGCCCCCTAGTGTCCAGACTACAAAACTACAGGTGCTTTCTGGACATTGATCAGTTAAATATTTGGGTATCCGGCATAGTTAGGCCTAGCAGTGTTAACACTTTGGTTGCCTTGGGTTAAATTCATGATATACCATAGGTTGCCGGCTCTATTTGTCTATGGAGAAAGTCCCCTTCTTTGCAGGGCTATAACTTTTTAAATTCTATTGCTACATTGCCATTATTAGGGCCCATTCAAAGTCCTATATGTATTGTTCATTGTGTAGCAACGTTAAACTTTTTCATTCACATATTCATAGTAAAGTATGGTCTAATGTATAAGTATGTTTTCATCTCTTTCTGCAGCTTTCTCCAGAACGTGATATATAGCCCCAAATGCATTATATTGATGATGAAATACAGTTTGATGGCAATCAGCGCGATATAAAAAATTCCAACTAGACTTACTTCTAGAAGTTACTACACGTCATCTGATGTTGACCGGATGGGCGAGGGGGCGTTTATAATTCCGTGGGCAGCGTTATACCAATCATCTAATGTGGGTCAAATGTTGATCATAGCAGTTAGTATCGAAGACGGTAACGTTACACGCTCAAACTCACCCCAGTCTCCGCGCGCCGTTGGGCGATCATCGTAGAGTAGAAATTCTGTCATTATGGGATGGCGATTTACCCGGTCCATCTCCAGCTTGTATAATGGTATATACGTCCAAATCATGTTGTTTATAGAGTTATTGGCAATCGATCGCTATGTAGCGTGACGAGCCAGAGTCCCAGGACATGTACCGAGTGGCCGGAAGCAATACGGACGTCTAGCACAACCTCTATGGCACATCCTGTTTAAGCGATTGCGCCGATCGGCCACCAGATGGCGCTCCTGAACCGCCAGAGAGCTCAGTGGGTCCTGCTGGTGGATCTCAGGCCAGCGGAGGGGACATATGAATCCGATCGCAGATTTTTGAAATATTGATATAAGGACGCTGTACAGCGTCCTCCGGCAACTTGAGCATGGCCCGCAATGACGTCAAAACACGTTTCATGGCAGCCAAAGTGTTAAAGTGATACAATGCAAATAAAATAAAATGTGTTTTAACTATAATGTGTTTAGTTGTTAGGCATTCATTTGGGCCAAGGTAGGCTAGCTTGCAGCCACATAGCTTTCTACTTAACGCACAGAGAGGAAATTGTTATCCATCTTCTTGTACGACTCTGGAGAAGACGGTAAGTGGTAATTTCCCATAATGTTGATGTGTGCATTTTGAGTACTTCCAGGTGATGCATCACATTCATACTCTTGACAGTTCGAAAACAGTTAAAATATCAGGGGGAACAATATGCAGCCTGCGTTTTCAGCTCATAAGACAGAGTAAATAAAGACAAACAAGGAATTCAATACGTTTGGGGTGATTTTATTGATCACTATAGCTTTATAAAACCTGATATTACTGTACAGCGGTTCAGCCTTCTGATGAGACAGGTCAGGGAATAGAAATGTAAAAGAAAAGCATGACAAGACTGTTGAGAAAGAACCGTCAATCACACAGTTTTTAAGTATCTTCACGTCTTTTTATGGTAGGATTCTAAAAAAGAAACAGAGCACCTAGTGAAATCATATCTCTTGATGTCAAGCCAAATAAACAAAGAACTGTTTGGCAAAGGAAAAATAAATACATCAATATTGCTCCTGAAAAAAAGAAAAACAGCAAATGAATTGTGACCCTATCTAATACTCCTCTCCCTCCTCGTCGTCGTCGAAGGAGTCGATGCCCACCTCTTCATAATCCTTTTCCAGGGCTGCCATGTCTTCCCTGGCCTCAGAGAACTCTCCCTCCTCCATGCCCTCACCAACATACCAGTGGACGAAGGCCCTCTTGGCGTACATCAGGTCAAACTTGTGGTCAAGACGAGCCCAGGCCTCAGCGATGGCCGTGGTGTTGCTCAGCATACACACAGCCCTCTGGACCTTGGCCAGGTCTCCTCCAGGGACCACCGTAGGAGGCTGGTAGTTGATGCCCACCTTGAAGCCTGTGGGACACCAGTCCACAAACTGGATGCTGCGCTTGGTCTTGATAGCAGCGATGGCAGAGTTGACGTCTTTGGGAACGACGTCGCCACGATACAGCAGACAGCAGGCCATGTATTTACCGTGACGAGGATCACACTTCACCATCTGATTGGCTGGCTCAAAGCAGGCGTTGGTGATCTCGGCCACAGACAGCTGCTCGTGATAGGCCTTCTCGGCAGAGATTACCGGGGCGTAGGTGGCCAGAGGGAAGTGGATGCGGGGGTAGGGCACCAAGTTGGTCTGGAACTCAGTCAGGTCAACGTTCAGGGCTCCGTCGAAGCGAAGAGAAGCGGTGATGGAGGAGACGATCTGGCTGATGAGGCGGTTGAGGTTGGTGTAGGACGGCCTGTCGATGTCGAGGTTCCTGCGGCAGATATCGTAGATGGCCTCGTTGTCTACCATGAAGGCGCAGTCTGAGTGCTCCAGCGTGGTGTGGGTGGTCAAGATAGAGTTGTAGGGCTCCACCACGGCAGTGGAGATCTGGGGGGCGGGGTAGACCGCAAACTCAAGCTTGGATTTCTTGCCGAAGTCGACGGAGAGCCTCTCCATCAGCAGGGAGGTGAAACCGGAACCAGTTCCTCCGCCGAAGGAGTGGAAAACCAGGAAACCCTGGAGACCAGTGCACTGGTCTGCCTTAGGAGACACAAAGACGGAATGACTTTAATAAATTAGACGTTTATTGAAAGCTGCAGTTAGTGAGCCTTTACAAAATCAGACGCAATCGTCCTCCAGCCGGTGTCCATGCTGACGCCACACCGCAGCAGGTGAGGACGGACGTTATGTCGTCTCCAGGACGACGCCTTACCAGTTTACGTATCCTGTCCAGCACAGAGTCAATGATCTCCTTGCCGATGGTGTAGTGTCCGCGGGCGTAGTTGTTGGCGGCATCCTCCTTTCCCGAGATGAGCTGCTCAGGGTGGAACAGCTGCCGATAGGTTCCTGTCCGCACCTCATCTGGAGGAGACAAGATGTAATACGGTGCAATGAGCGGTCTATACATTTTAACATAGTGTAGTCAATGTCTTGTGTTATTACTAGTTATATACACATTAACAGTGTAGTAAATGTCTTATTGTGTTATTACAGACCTTTTCTTCAATACTCACACAGGGAGTGTTGGGATTTGAGGAAGTTAAAATAAAGATGATATCATCTCCATATATGTATACCATTACATAGTTTACATGTCAAGGCCCTTGCCATCTACTGTATGTATTACCTTTTACTATAACTTCCTATTGAATTTACAAAAGACTAGTTGCATTTCCTTTAAGTATGACCCCCACCCCTTCTCTACATTCGACATCACTCTCCATTCCATGTTGTTCAAAAACAAACTCTATACGGAAAGAGAAGATTCTTTACTAACCAATGACTGTAGGTTCCAGGTCAACAAAGATGGCCCTGGGGACGTACTTCCCAGCTCCGGTGTTGCTGAAGAAGGTGGTGAAGGAGTCGTCGTGGCCTCCGATCGGCTTGTCGCTGGGCATCTGGCCGTCAGGCTGGATCCCATGTTCCAGACAGTACAGCTCCCAGCAGGTGTTGCCCATCTGGACACCAGCCTGACCCACATGGATCGAGATACACTCACGCTGCAGATAGGAGGGAGGGATGGAGGGGCAGGCAGAGAGGAGTAGACAGAAGAGGGGAAGGAGAAATAGGTAGAGGGAAAAGGGGGGTGTAGGTGGAGGGAGGGGCAGGCAGAGAGAGGTTGACAGAAGAGAGGAAGGAGAAATGGTTGGAGGGGAAAGGGGGGGGGGGTAGGTGGAGGAAGGGAATAAATTAAAGGGAAAGAGAAAGTGACATGGGAGAGGAGAAGGGAGGAGAGGTTTCATAGCCAGGTTAATACTCTGTATGGTACTTTTGTAAAGCTGGTAAACGTGTGCGACCTACAAGAAAAAAATCAAGGAATCTCCCAGAGAATTAAGATTAAGTAAATCTCTTAATAGTCTCATTCCACGGTTTAACCCATAGATGTAACGACACCCGTCACCACCACTGGGTGGTGGCAGAGAGCTGGAGTGTGGGGCATAACGGTGAGAGGCTAAAAAAAGGGAATGAAAGGAAGAAATGCAGGAAGAAGATGGATCTCCTGCAGCTGTTGTAGTTTCTCATGCGACCGTCGGCTGTGAGAACGAACTAGAATGTTTTGGAACGGAGGGGGAGGTCGGAGCCCAACTGAAGAGTGATCAGAACTAGTATGGGGGAATTGAGAGCACTCTTTAAATGTTTCGTATGTTTAGGTCAAACCTGAGTTTACGTTTGTTAATTCAAAGTCCATGTCAGTGAACTAAACAACAATACACTACACAGACCGTACAATGGTAGAGTAGAGTCTAGATCCCATCAGCGGGAAGGACGCTTGTACATTTATTTAAAATCTTTAGGTGGTGGGAGTGGCTAAGATTAGGGTTAAGGTAAGAGGTTCATAAACAACCATTTAGGTGAAAACTATGATAAGCTACAGCTTTGCCCATGGACAGGTCCTCCTGGGCTAGGGGATCTAGACCCGTCCTCCTGGGATAGGGGATCTAGACACTACCCTGTACAACACTCATTCTTATTTACAATATTATGAAAACTCCATGGAAGCCATCTTAGCCATCTTACTACCATAGTGTCTTCATACCTGTATCACTGTACAAAATACTACAACACTGTACATACATCTGATAAGCAGTGGCACCATCACTCAGTAGTACCAATTTATATATTTTATACCCAGTTTAATCACCTGTACATTGTATATTACTGTTGCACTTTACAGTTACATTTGCACTCTGGTTGGATGCCACTTATTTTCGTTGTACTGTACAATGACAATACATTTTAATAGAATCTTAGGTGTGGGCAAGGGTTAACTACAAGGAATGTATACAAACTCTTTTCTGGTCCTTTGGTAACTAAAGTAGGAGCTAAAGGAGCTCCTCTACTCCTAGGATGTAGGCCAACTAAAGCCTCCATTGTTTCACATGCTTCAGTTCAACTAGGTAATACAGCCAGACAGGAAAATCCCTGCAGCACCGCAGTGTTTCAGCTCACAGCAACTCACAACACAATACACAGTATAGGATTAGTGGAAGCTTAAATCAAGCTGAAAGGCTTAAGCGAGTTTCAAAACGTTCAATGTCAGTTTTTTTTAAATATTTTAGCCGTGTATCACGTACTGGTAAAATAGCAACGCACACAAAACCTTGGGACCAAAACTGTAACAAACTGAAAGACATGCATGCCATTGTCTGCATACCAGTCAGAGAAGGTCAACTATAGCTGTGTGTGTCTGTGTGAGAGAGAGAGGGGAGAAAGAGAGATGAAGAGAAAGAGGGAGCAAGAGAGGGGGGGGGGGGAGAGAAGGAGAGAGGAAGAGGAGAAAGAGAGGAAGAGAGAGAAGAGGGGATGAGAAAGAGATGGGAGAGAGAGGAGAAAGAGAGAGGGGGGAGGGAGAAATGAAGAGAAAAAGAGAGGGAGGGAGAGGAAGAGATAAAGAGATAGAGAGGAGAGAGTGCATGAGAGTCAGAGAGAGAGTGTGTGTTCCAGAGAAAGAGATAAAGACATGCATGTATGTGTGCCTTGGAGGACATAACTAGGGCAGCATTCTACCAGTTATTAACCCGATCTAATGCCTCTTTTTCACTGCATGGTACCTACTCGACTCTACTCGCTTTTGGTACCTGGTACTTTGTTCGTTTTCCACTGCAGGTAGTACCCGCCATCAGTGTAGCTGGTCGTCATAGCGAGGGCGCCGTGATGTCAACTTCAACGCGACACACACACGTATAGTAGCTAGCTATAAAGCTATTTAGATACCTTCATAGTGTACTCTGCGTCATTTATTGATTAAACAAAACCAACAGCAACACAATTTCGATGAAGATACCTTCAGTGTATTCATCGTCATTTATAGATGAAACAAAACCAACATCAACACCAAGAACAAAGAGTGGCCAGCCGTGGATAGGAGGGACTTGTTGAGGCAACGTAATTTTTTTCTTTTTTTTTTTACATATTATGAAAGTACAGATTCATACCTTCAAAATAAGCCATCACTTAAATTTTGGTGGGATACTTTTCAAGCTACTTCCTATGAATCATGGTGATATCACAAAACGTATTCAGAGAAAATGGCCTTGAAACTTTCTGCAGAGTTTCACACTTGTGTGTTAAACAACTACAACCCTACCCAGAATGCATTGTATTCCATGGCCCCCTCTCTCTCTGGGGACATTAACACCTTGCTGCGTTCTAGTCAGGCTCTTTTGTTATGTCAATGACTGTCTTGTGGCACTGTAAACACACAAAGTCATGATAGTTTATAGTGTGGTAGTGAAAGAGTTAACCTTCTGTAGTGTGGTAGTGAAAGAGTTAACTGATCCAATCTTCTCACAAACTCACTAAAACCTCACAAACCAGCAACTGAGCATTCTCAGTGGACTCATCCACAGCTATGGAAATGCACTGTGATTTTTTTTTTATTCTATCACAAGGCTGTTTTATCAAATCACTCAGTATTTCAGTTATTCTGGTTGCTGTGATCCGAGGGGGATTTGCTTTTGTTTGCCTTCAAACATGGTCTCCATCACTTCAGTCATACATTATTTTATTATGTATGCATCAGAGAATGGCTTCGTGTGTTTAGCCAACACCCATGCCACTGAGTGAAGACTTGGTTGCTTTTTCTCGTTGTGACATAGCTTTAACAATAATTCTGCTTGCAGCTTGATATGATGATTTCATTCCATTTATTTTTGTGGTTCTTAGCACTGAATTTTGAGGAAAGGCTGCATCAAAATAACTTTTGTTTCGTAGTGTGACTTGTCGTACAGACCTTGTAAGTCTAAAAGCTAAATGACTAAATGTATTATAAGGAAAATGGGGGACCCTGATAAACAAGACAAATCAAGTTAAGATTTTATTATCATTTAAAATAATAATAAATGTGGCAGTGTGGTAGTGAAAGGGTTAACCTTCTGTAGTGTGGTAGTGGAAGGGTTAACAGTCTGTAGTGTGGTAGTGAAAGCGTTAACCGTCTGTAGTGTGGTAGTAAAAGAGTTAACCTTATGTAGTGTGGTAGTGAAAGAGTTAACTGATCCAATCTTCTCACAAACTCACTAAAACCTCAAACACCAGCAACTGAGCATTCTCAGTGGTGTCAGTGGACTCATCCACATTTTTTATTCTATCACAAAGCTGTTTAATCAAATCATCAGCCAGTATTTCAGTTATTCTGGTTGCTGTGCTATCTGAGCGGGATTTGCTTTTGTTTTTGCCTTCAAACATGGTCTCCATTTTGAGGAAAGGCTACATCAAAATAACTGTTTTGTTTCATAGTGGCGTTTCAAATATGCCACTCTCACGGAGATACTGTAAAACTGGGAACGAGGTTACTAGCTACAGTACCTGCAGATTAGACTACCAGTAGATGCGCTGTCAACTCTCGCTCTGACTCAGACCCGCTGAAAGAGACTGTTTTCATTCCGTGAAAACCCGCCCTACTCTGCTCTGATTCGCAGACTGTGGGTGGGGGGGTAGAAATGCTTGGATTGGATCAGAGTAGCCAGACAGACGCAGACAGACGAATTTCGAGTCATACGCACTGGATATATTTTCCTTCCACTTGGTAATCACATTTCAACCAAGTCACTAACGTAACGTTGCTGTCATGAGCTTGCGCTATGGCAGCCTGCTACCCTCCCCCTCTCTCGCTCTGAATGAGGACAGCATCCTGTCTGACTCCTGACCAATGGCGCATATTGAAAGGCGCGTTAATAAATTTGTTTATCTGGCTTACTGCTGCGGATTCAAGCCACGCAATAACAAAGCGCAACATTAAAATAAGGACAGCATTAGGTTGCAATAAATCCACTCAAACGAAATTCGTTCGCTCATATAATTCGTGACATTCTAAATGTGTCCTTGTGTGTTTTAACATGATTCATGATTCATGATTAATGCATGAAGCACGCGCAGACAGACCACATCCAGCGTAAAGCCCTCGCTTGTAGTTTTTGCCACAGTATGAGAGACAATACTGTCGAACTATCTAACAATAATTAACTCATTTACAAGTTGTATTTAAGTTTGCAAATAAGGGAACAGAGCAATGACATTTCAAAGCAGTCAAAACAGCAAGATTTCGATTTTTTTAAGTGCAAGACATTTCCGCATTTTCTGACACTTGTATCTCCCCGCATTAAGTCTGGTTTGGTCACGTCGGGTCAGTTTAGTCTCACAAAATGATCGCTAATTTTGTAAGCTAATAAGTTTCAAGTTTCTCAAGTTTCTTTAATAGTTGTCATACAGAAGTACAGAATACTTTTATACAAAATGCTTCTTACTGTTACGCTCCAGAGACTGTGCTAGACAAGATAAGTATCAAATAACATAGTATAGCATGTAAATTAGAAGTAGAAAATGAGGTCACAGTGTTCAGTATAGACATATGTACAATGTTCGATGCAGAATAGACGTAACTGAGTTACCATATAATATACAATACTATGCAGTGTACTAATATACAATACTATATAGTGCAAAGCAGAAATGGGATGAGGTACAATTTAGGTACAATTTACAGTAAGGTGTACGAGTTGTAGTGCAATCCTTTATCAATAAATATAAAGTGTGGGGAGTGGGTGCTACAGTGTGTTTGTTTAAAGTGAGTGTGTGCTATAAAGTGTGGGGAGTGGGTGCTACAGTGTGTTTGTTTAAAGTGAGTGTGTGCGTGTGGATGTGTGTGCTATGTGCGTTTGATGGTTGTTGTGTAGTGTTCATTGTTCGTTGAACAGCAATATGGCCTGGGGATAGAAGCTTCTTCTGAGTCTTTCTGTGCTCGCCTTGAGACTCCGGTATCGCTTGCCTGACCGCAGCAGTTCAAAGAGGCAGTTGTTCGGGTGACTGGAGTCCTTAATGATTCTCTTAGCCTTGCCCCTGCACCGCTTGTTGTAAATGTTCTGGAGGGTGGGGAGCCCCCCTCCAATTGTGCGTTCGGCTGAACGTGTCACTCTTTGTAGTCTGCTTCGGTCTTGTGCAGTGCTATTCCCAAACCAGGAGGTGATGTTGCCAGTCAGGATGCTCTCTATTGTACATGAGTAGAAGTTCTTAAGGATCTTCTGACTGACTTGGAACTTCCTTAGGCGCCTGAGGAAGTAGAGGCGTTGTCGTGCCTTCTTCACAACACTGTCAATGTGTGTGGTCCATGTCAAGTCCTCGGATATGTAGGCTCCGAGGTACTTAAAGCTGTTCACTCTCTCAACCGGTGCCCCGTCGATGCTGAGGGGGCTGTAGTCCTTGACCCCCGACCTCCTGAAGTCCACAATCATCTCCTTTGTTTTGCGGACGTTCAGGGAGAGGCTGTTTTCCTGGCACCATCCCGCCAGGACCTTGACCTCTTCCAGGTAGGCCCTCTCGTCGTTTGCAGAGATCAGGCCCACCACCACTGTGTCGTCAGCAAATTTGATGATTGTGTTGCTACTCCGCTGAGCCACACAGTCGTGTGTGTACAGGGAGTAGAGGAGGGGACTCAGAACACAGCCCTGGGGGGCCCCTATGTTGAGGGTGATGGATGAGGAGGTGCAGTTGCCTGCTCTCACCACCTGGGGTCTGCCCGTCAGGAAGTCCAAGACCCACTGGCAGAGGTCATAGCCCAAGCCCAGGTCCCTGAGCTTGGCTATGAGTATGGAGGGGACTATGGTATTGAATGCCGAGCTGTAGTCGATGAATAGCATTCTCACATAGTTCCCCTTCCTCTTGTCCAGGTGTGATGCTGCTGTGTGCAGCACATGGGCTATGGCGTCCTCCGTGGACCTGTTGGGGCGGTATGCAAATTGCAGGGGGTCCATGTTGATGGGGAGGGAGGAGCAGATGTAGCCCTTTACTAGCTTCTCAAAGCACTTCATGGCTATGGAGGTGAGAGCTACAGGGCGGTAGTCGTTGAGGCAAGCAGGCTTGGATTTTTTGGGTACAGGGATAATAGTGGACTTCTTCAGGCAGGTGGGGATGACAGCCTGTTCTAAGGACAGGTTAAATATGTCAGTGAATACCGGGGCCAGTTGGTCGGCACAGACTTTTAGGACGCGGCCGGGGATGCCGTCCGGTCCTGCTGCCTTCCTGATATTCACTTTTTTAAAGGTCCGCCTCACCTCATGCTCTGTTACCCTGAACACTGAGTCTCCATCAGCAGCAGACCCCCCCCCCCCCCCCCCCATTGCCGTGGCTTGTGGGCTGGTGTCGTTATTACCAGCAATAAGGCACTGGTATCATAAAATAGAATATAAATACTTTAATCATCCCGATTTGTAGTGTCAAATTTCCCTCGGGATGATTAAAATATTTCTAAGCTAACAAAATGTGCAATCTTTTGCACTCTATGTATGCTAGCCGCAATGCTAACTATTAGAATGGTAAGCTAACAAAATTAGCTATCTTTGAGAGACTAAACTCTTTGTTCTTGGTGGTAAATTGTGTTGTTGGTTTTGTTTCATCAATAAATGAGGCAGAATACACAGTGAATGTATCCTTTTGTTTATTGCACTTTGTTCTGGCTGCAAACAAATAATGAATGCTAATGTTGTCGCAAGGTTATTTAAAGATGGCGGTTTTGTGTTTTCATTTGTGCACGACGTTCCCCGTGTAGCGCAATGATAACGTAGTGACGATTCTCTCTTCTGACCATCAGTGGTCTGCAGTGTTTCACGTCACTTTTTTGGTATCATTTCTACCCGCTTATAACCTCGAAAAAGCAGGTACCATCTGCAAATTTTGGCAATGGAAAACCGAAAAGGCAGAGTAGAGTAGAGTCGAGTCGAGTAGGTACCATGGAGTCTGGAGGTCTATGGGGAGATCCACAGTGACATTCCGCAGCCGTTATTAACCTGATCTAAAGTCTGGAGGTCTATGGAGAGATCCGCGGTGACTATTCTGCAGCCATTATTAACCTGATCTAAGGAGTCTGGCGGTCTATGGAGAGATCCGCGGTGACATTCCGCAGCCATTATTAACCTGATCCGAGATCTGGACAACATTTGATTCATTAACTATTCAATAGGATTCTAAAACTCTGTAGCTTACAACAGCCAATATCCACCATGACATCATTATTGTGTCGTAGACACAAGGCCTCTGGGCAGATTCTCTACCACACACATTCCCACCCCCAGCCCAGGGTTGATGCTATTTTTATCCTGTGTGACGGCCATGGAGAGGTTAGGGTTATTTTCCCCCCGTCAGGCAGGCAGAGTGAAGGACAAGGAGAGGTTATGGTTATTTTTACCCTGCGTGATGGACATGGGAGAGGTTATGGTAGGGTTATGGACAGAGCCGTGGCTCGGTCCCCAACCACCAATGACCTAGGTGTGGTCCTTGATGACCGGCTGAACTTCTCTGCTCAACAACCAGAACCTGCATATTCTTCCTGAGCAACGTCGGAAGGATCCGCCCCTTCCTGCCAAAAGAAGCCACCCAACTCAAGAGTCATGTCTCGTCTCGACTACTGCAGTGCTAGCTGGTTTACCGGCTGCCGCCTGATCTCCAATCTACCCAAGTCAGCCCACGTTACCCCACTTCTTGGAGAGCTGCACTGGCTTCCCATTGCCGCACAAATACATTTCAAGGTCCTTGACCTGGCATACCATGTAGCGAGGGGAACGGCTCCCTCGCTACACTAAGAGGAAAAAGCTCACACCACACAGAGAAGCTCACACCTCCTTCAGTGGAAGAATGTGAAAAAATATGCTCTGGTGACGAGTTCTGCACAAATAGCTATTTGTATGTGATCAAATGATAAAAAATAACATTATTCTGTTATAATTATTATATATACTCTAATGCAGGGCTATTCAACTGGCGGCCCGCGGGCCAGATCCGGCCCGCGGGATGATTCTGACCGGCCCGCCAAAGATTACATGATAATAATTTTTTTTTTTTTTTTTTTTTTTTTTTTTTAATATTTAATTTTTTTTTTTTTTTACTTTTTTCTTTTCATGGCAACGTTAACACGCACAATTGAGCCAAAAGTCACTCAATGACAGATTTCATTGATAAATTGAGGGAAAACTTTGCAAGTCGATTTGATGAATTTGACATGTCCAGAGAATTGATGCATTTTGTGAGCAACCCATTTGCCAATGTAGCTGCTATTTCCACAAAAGGACAAGAGTTCCTTGCATCACTTCACATTGATGAAGGTCTCCTGCAACTTGAAATAATTGACATGCAAGCATCATCTGCTCTGAAGCAGGCACTTGAGAATGAATCCACCACAACATTTTGGATAAAGTGTATTCATGTCAAGACATTCCCCAAAATAAAAACGCTGGCAATATCTGTGCTAACAATGTTTGGCTCAACATACACCTGTGAATCCAGTTTCTCTCACATGAATGCCATTAAAACAAGCAACGTGCCTCCTTGACAAATGAGCATTTGCATCACTGTTTGCGGGTAGCCCTCACTTCCTATGAACCCTCTTTCTCTGCCATTGCCCAGTCAAAGAAGTGCAATCGCTCTCATTAGATGTGTGTATGTAGGCTAGGCCTGTCTGCCCCCCACCCCCCTGATGTTTGAGAGTTAAGAGTGGACAATAAGTGCTAATAAGATGCTGTCATTTGCTGTTGTTGGACAGACATGAAGCACTTTTTCATAAGCTCAGCTGCACTATAAATGTGTTTTTTTGTTCAAGTGTTGATGTTAGAATGTTCAGATGCACATCATGCACTTGTTTGTTTTTTATTTTATTTTAAATATTGAAATGTTGAAGAGGAGATGTTGCAGTTGTTGCACAGTCATAAATGAAGCACTTTCTGCAGGAGATGTTGCAGATGTGGCACATAAATTAAGCACTTTTTTTGAAAAGTATACTACTTTTGCAATGTAGTTAAATAAAAGTTGTGAAAATGTGGTTGCGTGTTGTGTCAAGTGTACATATATTCATAGCACGGGGAGGCGCCGTGGCAGTCCGGCCCCTGGCCCCTTGGGTTTCTGACAATGTGGCCCCCTGAACAATTTAGTTGAATAGCCCTGCTCTAATGTTTTAAAGTTTCAACGTTATAGACGACCCTGGAGGCAGGTGTTAGTTTTCACTCTTTGCTTATTTATTACAACACAGGTGCATAGGTTGCAGTATACACGTGACTCATCGCTACCTGTGGGTTGACTTGTGGGTGGTTTTGGTTCGTCCCTCGGGGCGAGGGACTTTGTTGTGGGGGGGTAATGTAGTGACCCTGGGATTTGGGTCGGTTGGTCAGCCGAGCTGTCACTCTGCCAACCTGGCGCTATTGCTCGCGCGAGGGTTGGCAGAGGGGAGGGGGCTGACCTGGAAAGGGTATAAGAGGGTGTGGCACCTAGGGTGCGCTCTCTTGAGGCATGGGAAGTGGTAGCGATGAGTCACGTGTATACTGCAACCTATGCACCGGTGTTGTAATAAAGACGCAAAGAGTGAGAACTAACACCTTAAGGAGACCTTAAACACTTTCAGTGCCAACAACGGGAAATCTCGTTAGTTCATGCCAACCGTTGAGTGTCGTTTAATCGTTATTTCTTTTATTAGCGATTTCCATTCATATTTCATCAATCAATATAGCCTCACGTTACCAGTGGGGATCTGTCTGAGCTCGAACAGGAAAAATACCTCCCCCTATCGTCTCTCCGGATGGTACTGCACCCCATTGGATTGGATTGAATGAAACGCATGGGGGGGGGGAAAGAGTCCGGATTCCACATTTTACTTGTCAGGCAAGTAACCGGAGACGATCCCAGTCATTGCCCACCATCAGAACAGCGTGGAATGTCTTTTTACCACCCAGCGTTGGATCAATAAACGCGATCAATATTTGGAATGGCGATCAGGAATTAAAATAATCTTTTTGGAGAACATCTGATCCGAGGTAAGGAATCTATTTTACCAGTATTGGGATAATCAGAGCTGTTTTCACCTATATATCAACGTGTCCCCTATGTGTGTATGTGGCTGTGAGTGTGTGTAGCTGATCAGGAAATAAGATAATGGATTTTTCAGCCTGCTTCTATAGCGTGCATAAGTACACATATACTATCGATAATCTAGCGTTTATTTGAAAACTATTCATAAATAGGCAGAAAAATTACAACGTGTTTTGTGTATTACAGTAAAGCGCGATTCCTGCAGAATAAATCTTTTTTCCCCTGAAAGTTTCAAAAAACGAGCGTTTTTCTAAATGGTATAAAACGGAAATGAACAGATTAAAAAACAATCCGTTTAGACAATGTTGACTGCAAACAAGTCATTGATAAGCGACGGTCGTATTAGACACATAGCCATAATTTAAGATATAGTTTATGCGTTCACAAATGTGAGAGCTCGGTCATTGAATAGAGCGGTGGCACGCAACAGGGTTAATAGGACTGCCACGGCTGGCACGGAAAGTGTTAACTCAAATCTGGGAGAAAGATAGATCATGCTGACATCATAGTCTTATCCCGATTGTTTTTTTTCCAGGGAGGTGACCGTGTCTACAGTATGCTTAGCTTGGCCAAGGTTGCCAGGTCAGAGGTAACCCCGTCTATAGTATACTGCAGTGTCAAACAAGACTGGTTTAACTACTGCAGCCAAGACCGCTCATGAGCAGTTTTGTTTAATAATGTGACATTTCAGTCAATATAGATCTTCATTTGGTACACAACCAACCCAGAAAAACAGTTATACAACATCTTCAAATAGAGCAGTGAAAACAGACTATAGCTTCAAATGTGACCAGGCACAGACTTTAGGTCTTATTGAGCAATCTTACAAAAAAATCTTTACAAGTACAGGTTCATAAATAAAATCAAAATAAGCCATCACTGGATGGATACTTTTCAATCTATGCCTTATGAACCATGATACCATGAGAACACAATGCCTTTTTTTGAGCCACAGGCCTCAAAAGAACTGGAGCCGCTTCTGTTACCTATGCATGCAGACTACTTTACCCATAGATCATTGCCATTATACTGTACTGTATACTGCATCCCTGGAGTAGATGCCTTATTCTATGTGCACTGACAGCCAGGCTTTATGAGACGGAGAGATGGACTTTAAGGAGAAGATAATCTCCCGATTCAGATACAATTGAACACAACGGTTCCAAAGATATTGTTTCTCTGCATATTTTCACACCACCAATAAAGTAGCCTACTGGGTCTGTTGTCTCGGAATATATCTGTATATGACATACAGATATATTCCGAGACAACAGACCCAGTCATAAATGTTATGAATTGAAAATGGGGGACCCTGATGTAAACAAGACGAAAGTCTCTCTCTGGTCTGCATCCCATTAACAATTGTGTGTATTGAGCCGTACTGTATTGTACCCATTCTGCAATCTGTTAATACAATTTTCAATCAATTTGGTAGCCGTAATTTCTCCACGCCACTTGAGACCGAAAGTACTCTGTCGTTTTTTTATTTTACCTTTATTTGACCAGGTAGTCACTTGAGATCAAAGATCTCTTTTTCGAGCAAGACAGAATATTTCAAAGCACTCAAAATTGCCCATATCTCCATTTCAACGCAGCAGATGGCATATCTATTGCTGCAGGAAGATATCTCTGACCATGCACTGAGGAGCCGGACACGTCCACGTCCTGCCACCACACGTCCACGTCCTGCCACCACCAGGGATTTGTTCTTCATGGGACGAATGAAGATTTGAGCAGAAGCGCGTGCATGCACACAGGAATGCGCTGCACTCGCCAACTCGCTATAAGTACCCACCTGGGCTACTTTGCATATCAATAGCGCTGGTCGTCAGGTGTGTTAAATACGTTCTCAGATACATTCACACCTAACTTGTGAATGATTGTGTTACATTCCATTCGTAGAGGCAATTAGGCACTTTCTTTAGTCTGTGCTCAAGCGAGGGGACATTTATGTACATGCGCGGGAGCGCACGCCAGGGGCGCGCGTGCACGTGGCGTCATTAGCGTGCGTGCAATCAGAGTTGATATCAGGAACGCACCGCTGGCCACCACCACCACATGTCCAGGTACTGCCACCACACGTCCATGTCCTGCCACCACATGTCCAGGTACTGCCACCACATGTCCAGGTACTGTACTGCCCACCACACGTCCATGTCCTGCCACCACATGTCCAGGTACTGCCACCACATGTCCAGGTACTGTACACCACACGCCCAGGTACTGTACACCACACGTCCAGGTACTGCCACCACACGTCCTGCCACCACACGTCCTGCCACCACACGTCCAGGTACTGCCACCACACGTCCATGTCCTGCCACCACACGTCCATGTCCTGCCACCACACGTCCAGGTACTGCCACCACACATCCAGGTACTGCCACCACACGTCCTGCCACCACATGTCCAGGTACTGTACTGTACACCACACGTCGTAGGGCTGGGCGATATGGCCTAAATATGATATCACGATATTTTCTGACCTTTCGGCGATACACGATACGCATCACGATGTTTTTCTTTTTTTCCCCAAACAATTCATTATGAGGCTTACCAAGACAGTATTTGAGTTTGCAAGCTAACAGTAATAACAAAATAAAATACCCATGCATTTAGCATTTTTATATTATATATTAGATTTAGATTATTGGATTATTAGATTATATATTGCATATATTTAGCAATGAGATATTATATGATTTAGATATGAAATATGATGAATTGAAAATGGGGGACCCTGATGTAAACAAGACGAAAGTCTTTCTCTGGTCTGCATCCTCCAGTCCACTGTTGTTGTATTGAGCTGTACTGTACCCATGCTGCAATCTGTTAATAACGTTTTCATTCATTCAGACGGCAAACAGAATCATTTTGATTGACAGTCGAGTCTGCCAATTACGTCACACCGCTTGCACCCGCCCTGCTGTTCTTAGCACCAATCGGCAAGCACGTATTAATTTTTTACTTCCGCCATTGGAGAGCTCAATGACAACAACAATAGCTCCCCGCGGCCGACGTTTAGCTTTTAGCTCCGAAGGATGACTAAACGACTGGAGGCATAATGATTTTACTGCAACGGATGTTATAATAAAAGCCTTTCCATACATCTGTCTGATTGAAACCTTTATTAACAGACCGCAGAATGGGCACAACTGAGTCAGCACGGGCTGAGATATGAACGACTAATGCTTGCTATATCTAGGTCGACCTCGGACGTTGCTATGTAAATACGCTGATGTTATTGAACATGTAACTATCAGTGTTTCCGTTAGAACATATTCGTGCCGGTCTGGGTGTCCTGCAAGATTTCTATCCCCGGACATATTCGAGAAATTCCGGTCAGAGTTTTAAACAGCAGTCTGTTATAATCACATTTTTATGAGCTAACGAATTCCGTTATATTGGACATTTGTATTAATTACATCAAGCGAAGAATGATAAATTGATTTGCAGAATCAAATTACTATCTCTCGCCTCCCAAATTAGTGCGATACGCTAAACCAGCATCAAGCTCCCGCCCCGCAGGCTCGCGGCTGCAGCAGCTGTCACACGCACCCCCAAATGAATCTCTAGTCGACATTGCTTCACCTCGTTGTATCCGACACGTCACACATATCATAATGTTCAACTTCACACACAGCAAACTGTAGTTGATCATCACATTGCCTCGTTTGCTAGCTCGTCGCCACATGCAGAGAGGACGAGCCACATGCTCGTAACGCATTTGTTGATTTCATTATAGCCTACATTTAGTTATAATCAATAATATGCATTACTATGTGACACGGCAGTCAACCAACAGTTGCATATGATTAAAAAATGTCAACACTCACTCACCCCGTCTCTCGTTGTGCCTATCCGTTTTGTACCTGCGAGAACAGCGGGTCGTCTGGTTGGTTCGACTTTGATATATCCCCATTGGAACAGGTGAACGTCTGCGAGGCTCGCAACGGTAGCAGCAGACTGGGGATGCTCTTTGTGGTTCAATCAATAAAGTGTACTTTGGGTACGTTCAATCAATGTTATCTCTCGTACATCATAGAGGCTAGGCTACTAGACTATAATGTCGTACCTCAGCCAGGAGAATTTAACTTTCCACTCGGGCCGCCGCCTGAAGGCTCGACATTTCTGTTTATTTTCCGCGGGAGCATCGGCGGTCTCTGACTTCAGAAGACTCATCTTCGTTGTCATTATTATTAGACCTGCTTGTGCTTGGTTTCATGAAATATTTGTTAAGCAGCGCTTGTTTGGCCATCTCTCTCTCTCTCGCTCGTATACCTGTTTGTCGTTATGGTGGCCAGACAGGCTCAAAAAAATAAAGAAAAAAATATTCACATCTGAGCGGCACCATCCGTGCTTTATCTGAGTGAAGCAACAATGAAACAAATGTAATGATTGTTTCGTTCATCGCATAGGCTATTTAATTTTTGCCTATTTTAATACAATTCAAATAATAAAATTGTGCTTAGAGGAATTATTTTCACCGGACATTATGACCGGAGAGATTTAAATATTCGGACTTCAACATATTTTGCCGGTCAAATACCGGTAATTACCGGCTAACGGAAACGCTGGTAATTATATAACGTTAATGCCACAAAACGAATGCCTTTGTTATCATAAGTAGTAACTTTGATGCAGTAGTGTGTGTGTGTTCAAAAGTTTCAACGTGTGGACCAGATTGACGCGACACAATCCTCTTGGGCAAAACATCACGATATCCACGATACGTTTAAAAAGTGTATCGTTAATGAACTGTACCCGATATTTATATAATATCGTCATATCGCCCAGCCCTACGTCCAGGTACTGTACTGTACACCACACGTCCAGGTACTGCCCACCACACGCCCAGGTACTGTACACCACACGTCCAGGTACTGTACTGCACACCACGTCCAGGTACTGTACTGCCCACCACACGTCCAGGTACTGTACACCTTGGGCACGTGCGCATCAACCACCAACTATGTGGTCTCACGCTTCCCAGGAGGTGAACATAACTCCTACATGTTACACAACATATCTGTGGGTGTGCACCTCGAGCAAAGAGATGCTGGAGACACATGGCTAATTGGTACGTACTGTATAAATATGTAATGAATCAAGCAACAGTAGACTTCTATTATTCTAATGACTAGTTTTATTAGGAGATTGTGGATATGCGCTGCACCCCTGGTTCATGACCACACTCACCAACCCCCAGACGGAGCAGGAAGTGGAGAGCCAAGCGGGCAGTCGTTCCAAGTGCAGCACCAGACTGCTGAATCTTTTTTTGGACCGATTTCACATGAGCCCATTTCTTTTTCACTTCAGCCGGCGCTGTGCGCTCCTCTCCTGACACCACGTTAACCCGTCCCATGCAGCTTTTTCTGGGTGGCCTTGTACCCGTATTGACATGTCACACTAAGATGTAATGTTTACAGTATGACTTACTACTATAGGGTCTTTATACCTGTATCACTTTTGTTTGTTTTTATTTGTCACGTATAAAGTACATTACAGTGAAATGCTAGGTTCTGTATGAGCCCCCTGAGAATGTGCTTCATACAGTAAAAAAAAGTACAGGACAATGCATTGGTAACTTGTTTCAAATGACAATATATACCCCTGTATGGCCACTGGAAAAGGCCATTTATAAGATAGTTCCGCTTTAAGTCTCTAAAGTGACAGTTAAGGTGAGTGTTTGTTTAAAGGGAGTGTGTGCATCACTGTACATATTAATACTACAACTCTGTACATGCATCTGATGAGCACTATTACTCAGTAGTATTTATATATTCTATACCCAGTTTAATCACCATGTGCATTGTATGTTACTATTGCACTCCACAGTTACATTTGTACTATGGTTAGATGCCAAACCTATTTTAATTGTATTGTACTTGTGCTGTATGATGACAATACATTTGAATCTAATCTAATCTCATTTTGATCAGTCGCAAATTTATTTCGCGTTGCCTGTGGACACATTTCTGTATGCAAATTCAGGTGTACGAGAATGCGCTTTCAGTTTAAGAATGAGTGACGTTCTTCATTCAGCTGAGAACACTTAAATAATTTACGAACACCGTTTCACGCATTCATAAATTTGTTCATACAAACTACTTACGAAGACAGTTACGAAGATAGTTATGTACACTTTCGATCATGAGGTCCAAAGACTACAGTTTCAAATAGAGCTGTAAAAACACAGACTAGAGCTTCAAATAGAGCTGTAAAAACACAGGCTTTGCATCGAGTCATAATAGTATCCTGCTGCAGCCACATTTCATGTCATTCCTCCCTCCCACTGCCAGGTAAGGGTGTGTCGTCCTCATACAAGGAACACAAGGGTGTGTCTGTGGGGGCCAACAACTGGGAGGGCAGATTACTGCCTCATGGGTGCGAGTGAGAGTGTATACAGAGGGAAGCCTGTAATGACATGATATAATAAAGTTAGAGTATGATCTGATAATATGAAATCCAAGTATCTCAGTATACAGTATGTGTGTGTATAGAGGGAACCCTTTAATACAGTTTGTGCCCCTCTTCTGCTAAGCACCTTGGGTTCCTTGAAAGGCACTATATAAATTAAAGAAATTATTATTATTAATAACATAGTGGAGTGACAGTATAAAGGTAGTCTGTGTGTGGAATTACTGTACTTTTAGTGTGTGTATAATTTACTGTATAGTGTGTGAGAGCCCATAATAACCTAGTAGTGAGTCTGTACAGTGTACAGTAGAGTAGAGTAGAGAGAGCAGCAGACTTCGAGGTCTCTTAATGATAAGGTGCTGATAACAGAGACCAGTCCAGACCTCAGAAGAAACTATTAAGAACTCCTCTCCAGACACGTGTGAGCTCTGGCTCCTGGCTACAATGAAAATAACTTGGGATACGTGTAATGGAGTTGGAGATATCGTTCTTGACTCATTCCTCGGAAATACGAGCCTTCATCTGAATCAAATATATGCTTTTGCTTAGGCTCGTTCGCCGACTTTCATCCTGGCAAGCACAGAACGCGTGGTTTGAAACCAGGTCATGGTCTAGGTTTCACTCTAGCAGAGGTAATAGAAATCCCAGCGAGTGCAAATGACACTTGGAGTCTTTCTCCCTTCCGCTAATGATGTAATGTAATGACCTCACTATTACATCCTTTGTTATTCTGACTATCTTCAACAGTCACATTGTCTGAAGACTGTTAGTAATAAGTCATGACATGAGCTACCAAATGTTGCACCCAACACTAGCTAGTGTCAATCAGAGATGGTAACATCTAGTAGTAGTAGCTGACCTAACACTAGCTAGTGTCAATCAGAGATGGTAACATCTGTTAGCTGACCTAATACTAGCTAGTGTCAGACGGTAACATCTGTTAGCTGACCTAATACTAGCTAGTGTCAATCAGACGGTAACATCAGTTAGCTGACCTACCTACCACTAGCTAATCAGAGATGGTAACATCTGTTAGCTGACCTAACACTAGCTAGTGTCAGAGATGGTAACCTCTAGTCGCCTATTCTCGGTCCTTGCCCCACAATGGTGGAACGAACTTCCCACCACAGTTAGGACAGCCGAACCTTTATTTACCCAGGCAAGCAAGTAAGAACAAATTCAGATTTAATTTATTGTCAAAAGTATGCATAATGTTGTGTTAAGGGGGGGACCTGCATATATCGGTATCGGAAATTAAGAGTTGGACAATATCTGTATACTGTAGGTAAAAAAGCCAATATCGAACATCCCTATTGATTACCAATAACGGCATTCGTTATTACAACAAGATACGCTGACCGGGTGGATGGCTATGAGAACAAGGCCCGATCAGGCTGAAATGTACATCAAATCGCTCTTACCTGTGGCCGGTTGGATTCCAAAAAGAATTTCAAAATACAATAATAAAATAGGCATAGAAAAATTAAATAGGTAAGACACAAGATATGCATGGTAAAAAAGACATAACTAACACTAGCTAGTATTAATCAAATATGGTAACATCCAATACCTCATTAACTCTAATGTTGTGTAACGCTTGCTAACAGCAAAAGAGGACTCGTTAAGATGCTTTGCATTGTGGGATAGATTAGGGAGGACTGGATGACATCAAACATGGGGGCAGCCATACTTGCATTCCAGACAAGTTCCTATTAGGAAAAACGCAATGGAACGGGCCTTGAAGTCGGAAACGTAGGCGTGATCTCTTCGCGGCACTTTTCTCTCGTCTGTCGGCTCCGGGCTGTGTTTTCGCAGATCAACCAATACATTGTTGGAAAGTTGAATTTGCTGCCTTTCAATAGTCACCTCACTCAACCTATTGCGTGATTCCATTCTCGAGTTACAAGACGAAACATCCGGCCAGCGTCATTTGACAAGCCGTTCGGACGAGCTGGTCCTGAACTGACCAGTCACCGCTGATAGCGAAAATGATTGACCACCGTTGTAGCCAAGGAGCGTCTGCTCCGAAAGCGATGCGAGACAGGCGCTGGGAGTGGGGGAAGGTGACACAAGAAGACGAAGTCCATTGTTTTGGCGAGAGCCTCTGAATGAATGGGATGATGGCCATTTTGGATAATCATGCAGAATTTTTACCGGTACACACATTACAAAAATCTTTGTAAAACTTTGGACCTGTAGGCCTACTACATAAGACTTCAGGCTGAGGCTATGGAACAAATCTATTTTCCAGCTCCTAACTCTTAGCTGGAACTTAAACAGGAATCTGGCAACCAGTAAAAATAAATGGGAGTTAGGGTGCATCAAATTGCAATGCAAAAATGTTATCTCAACATATCAATCTGTCTGGGATTGCATTTTGTTCGGACACGCATACACATTTTTTTGTGCAAAGTTTGGGAAAGAATTAGAGGTTGCACACAGCATGTGAAATATATGAAAATGGGCCTTTTTGGGCGTTTTACTAGATAACATGACCAGGCAATTTCAAAAACGGCAAGAAATTGTTTTTGAGAACAACATTTATTAACCCTAACATTTAGCCGCATGGAACCGTGACAAGGCTCCGGTCAAACCTGGCCTCTTAACATGCAGTTGCGTGTCGCAGTTGTACATCATGCACCGCAAGATCTGGCGACCACTTGGCAGCAGTGATGATGGCATCTGCATCGGTTATGCTGGTGTCCAGACTAGAGATGTTCCGATACCATTTCTTCCTTTCCGATCCGATTCCGATACCTAAGCTTTGGGTATCGGCCGATACCGATACTTATCCGATAAGTGCATACATTAAAAAAAATTAAAATTTAAAAAAATATTATATATTATAAAACTTTTTTTTTTTTTTAATACAGCTACTGTTTATATACTGTTGTTTAGTAATACTATTATTCAACAACAGGTGATTGTATAGATTAGTATTAGTATCAGTAATTGAAAACTATCTCAATGAGTTCACCCACGGAAAGGTTGTTGGCACATTAGTCCCACACGGACATTATTCGTTGCTGCACTTGCTTCCACAAGAAGGCTCCGTTTAGTAGCAGAGGCTCTGTTTTCTTTTTTTTTTTTTTTGCACGATAAATATTCAACATTCTCTTTTGAGACTCCGCCTCAGACTCTTATCATTTGGCACTAAAAGCTAAACATTTTCGCCGATATGGCTGTCCGCAACATGTCATTAATTGTGTACGCGACGTGCAATGACGACGTTACCGTGAGCTAGGTTAGCTAGCATCAGAGCTACCGGTATATGGAAAAACTAACGTTACTGGTGACATTGTGATTTAACTTGGAATACTCCTTTGCCAACTTGCTGTACTTTGCTTGCAGGTCTGCAGCCATTATTGCTGGATTATGAATAGCCCCAACTTTAGCCAAGGTAACGTTATGGCTAAACCTTTAACGTTAGTTAATGCTAGCTTTCGGTTAGCTGTTCAGCTAATGCTAATAACATCAGAGCTCCCCGTCAACAGCGCTCTGCCGGGACGATGGCATTTTAAGAAAGTATCTGCTCTGCTGTTAAAATGGCAATTGACACTTTAATTCACGGTCGATTAAGCACACGTTTGTTTTATAATGCTCACTCAGCGAGTAGGGTATATCTACAGAGCCCAACGTCCGCAGTGTTGTTGATAAATTACGTCATATGGTATCGGAGCGCAACATTAAAGGGTACTCGCCGATACCAGCATTTTAGGCAGTACCGGCGGCATTTCCGATACTGGTATCGGTATCGGAACAACTCTAGTCCAGACCTAAGACCAGGCTGCGGCTGCTCTGGTGAGAGCCTAAGGGCGGTGACGCCATCTTGCGATAACTCGATACCTGGAGATATAGTTGGAGCTGGATCCTGTGGTGGGCCATGGTGGCGTTGAGGGAATTGAGTAAACTGTGATGCAGAGCCACACAGGCAAAGCTATTTATAGGCCCATCCCCCAAAAAGTTGCAGGTGCGAGAAAATGTTTTCAAAACAGGGTAAAATGTGCGGGAATATGGCAGCGGACAGGTGTCCGTGCTTGAAATGTAACAATGTTGCAACCTTGTGCGTGTAACACACACACACACACACCAACATGGCCTGCTGTTAGAGTGTGTGTGTGCGATAAGGCTGAGCCCGAACGTTCAAACGTTCGAACGTTAGTTCGTTACGCTGACATTCGGACTTTAATTAATAGGTTCGAACGTTCGGTGAAACAAAAATAAAAGGATGCGCACGGGGTTGAGGTGATGTGAAGCGGCGCGTCGCCCGAGGCGCTCGGCTCAACCAGTATGGTCTGCCGGGCTGCAGCGGGATACTATTTCTCAACCAGAGCTCTATTTTGATTGACAGGCGATTCTGCCAATTACGTCACACCGCTTGCACCCGCCTCTGCTGTTACCACCAATCGGCAAGCGTTTATTCGTTTTTTACTTCAGGCAATGCCGCCATTGATCTGCTTGCGAGAAGCCTCAACAGACTTACCGTAGCTACCGGGGAGCCGTAGTTAGCTCCCCGCCGAGGAAGTAATCGGTAACAAGGTTTCCGTAGGTGAACCTGCAGAAGGATCATTAATGAATACCAGCATTTTTCGGCCACGGAGCGCGAGCTTCATGGCGGGAGGTGGTTGCGTTGGAAACAGCAGGCGCACGCCTCGGCTCCTCAACAGACCCGTCCACAGTCTACCTCGGAACGGTGGTAGGGCGGACGGGCGGCAGGCGTGTTGGGAGCCCGTCGGCTAGGGGTGGACGGTATAAACGGTATAAACGGTATGAATTTGCTCTACGGTATGGATTTTGACTATACCGTGTAACCGGTAGAGCAGCTCTAAAATAGCAATGACGTCGTCGTCATGTAACCACAGCGCGACTATTTCTTTTTTTTGAAATTATCTTTTTATTGATTTTCACCATGGTCCATACAAACAATATCTTGATTTCGCCTTCTGCTGTACAAATTGCATCAATTGTTAATAATTATTACTTAACTTAAAAGTTGCAGTGCAGAAGTATCATTACGTGCGTGAGGACCCATACAGTCAATAACATCCTATACTTATTTTTTTTTTCTAGACAAGCAAAAACAATAACAAAAAATAATAAATAACAAAACAAAACAAAATTATATGTTATGGTACCTCTCCAATACATCTGCATTTACCATAAAGTAAACAAATAACCAAATAATATGTTGGGGTGCATCTTCCTGATACTCTCCTCCATTTACACAAGTTTCACGTAACAATTATCCCGAATGATCATTTCTATACACCTTAAACAAATGAAGATCGTAACGGTGTAATGTACATTATCCATCTTTCCCATTTCTTCCTAAACTTATCCTGTTGCAACCTAAAAGAAAAAGTAATTCTTTCCATCTTAAAAATATCATAAATAATATCAATCCAATCATCCACTGTAGGAATTTCTGTTCTTAACCACTTTCTAGTGATGGCTTTCCTGCTGGCCGCACTTAATATCTGAAATATATATCTATCCCCATTTTCTAATGGCCTGGCGCCGAAGTATAGACTTTCCAATTTAAATGGGATGTCCCCCTGGAATACTTTTTCAAAGATTGTATGGACCTCCCTCCAGAAAGGCATCAGCACAGCGCAACTATTTCAATCGCATTTGCCCCTAAAAATAGATAGAATTAGTCATAGATAATAGATATGTGCAAACTGGAAAAAGTTATTTCTTCTGAGTGCTTTGTTTAATTACATGTTTACATGAACAGCCACCACTGTAAACAACATGTTTTTCACCAATAGACTATGCAATGCCGCCCTCCGTAGGATCTATAATAATACAATAATAAAAAGAAAATATTAAAAAAATGAAAAAAATAATTTTATTAAAAAAAAGTTATTAAATTTTTTTTTAAAACAAACGTTCGAACGTTCGTTCGATAAACCCTGGCGAACGTTCGAACCCTAAAAACAGGGTTCGGGGACAGCCTTAGTGTGCGAGCGTACACACAGACACTAACAGCAGGCCATGTTGGGGGAGGACAGCGTGAAGGGACACTTTGCCATAAAAACTGATGTACTGTTCCACCTCTAAATCACCTTGTATTGCAAAAATATTTTGCATGTATTGTTTTTACATGGATGGTAACACTTTTAGTACCCAGACAAATCAATAGGCTGGAAATGTGTATTTTGATGCACCCTAATGGCAGTACATAAAACGTTTACTTCAGTGTGTTCAAACCTCTGTTACTCCCTTACATTAGCACTCAGTAAGTTGTGTGCTATAAGTATAAAGTATAATAAATAGCTAATTACTTATATGCAATAGTCAAAAACAAGAAAAATCTCACCATTTTTCATTAATGAATTACATTTATATAGCACTTTTCTAAACACTCAAAGCGCTCCCCACAATGTTAGGGTGGACATTGCCTCCTTCACCATCACCGACTGGTAGCACCCAACCTTGGGCTACGCAGGCTCAATGGCTGCCATACACTGGCACCAGGCACACATCACACAATGGCTGGCTGGCTCAGGAGCCTCCGATGCTTAAGAGGTTAACTACAACTTCTGACATGACGGTATACACTAAACGCTGTAAACAACATCTTTTTAACATGTTTGTAATCTTTTAGAAGACAATTGAAGCTAGATTCTCATCAATACCAGTGTGGTCGCCTAATTCAATACAGAAGCTCAGTCAGTATTGTGCTCAGAAACCAGTCACACAAAGACCAGCTTCTCCCCAAGAAACACTACATATTTTACATACTGTATGTATAGTTTCTCTCTCTGTATTTGCGAGCTGGACACTGGAATGCACCGTTGTCATAACTTGGCATTGCCTATGTCATCACACAGTAACCCAGGTTCTTAAGTGGATGACAAGTGTCTCAGAAGGTAGATCAGTCATCTGGTAATCAAATTTCTTGGTTTTACCATGTAAGTGGGTGAGGAAATCCGAAATTGGTCACGTCCCAACATTAATAAGCATGTGTCCCAGGGAATACGACATTCCTCACAATGCCCTCATCGCGGTGATGGTTGTGGGTGCCGTCCTTCAGATGAGACATTAAAATGAAGTCCTGACTGAATTTGGTCGAACCAAGGGTGTACTAAGGCGTTCCTGGCCCAATTCCCAATCAGGTCTCCGACATCAAGGCCACCTAATCATCCCTCCCCCCTTAATTGGCCGATATCAATCCCCGTCTCCTGAGCCTTTCAGCCATTGAATGGTGTGATGTGTGCCTGGTGCCAGTGTATGGTAGTCATTGTGTAGTGTGATGTGTGCCTGGTGCCAGTGTATGGTAGTCATTGTGTAGTGCGTTGTGTGCCTGGTGCCAGTGTTTGGTAGTCATTGTGTAGTGTGATGTGTGCCTGATGCCAGTGTATATTATTCATTGTGTAGTGCGTTGTGTGCCTGGTGCCAGTGTATGGTAGTCCTTGTGTAGTGTAATGTGTGCCTGGTGCCAGTGTATGGTAGTCCTTGTGCAGTGGGATGTGTGCCAGTGTATGGTAGTCATTGTGTCATGTATGGCAGCCATTGTGTCGTGGGATGTGTGCCTGGTGCCAGTGTATGGCAGCCATTGTGTCGTGGGATGTGTGCCTGGTGCCAGTGTATGGTAGTCATTGTGTCGTGGGATGTGTGCCTGGTGCCAGTGTATGGCAGCCATTGAGCCTGTGTAGCCTAAGGTTGGGTGCTACACAGTGGTGGTGAAGGAGGCTATTCCCACCCTACATTGTGACGCACTTTGAGCGCCTAGATTTATATAAGAGTTATATAAATGCAATGATCGTTCATTCGTGGTAATTCAGGGCGGATCAAGAGAAGGCTGGTTTGGCTTGTATGCAGCATGGTGGGAGGTTGTTGATACCAAGGTTGTGTGTGACACACAGCTAGGGGGTAGTGTCAGGTGGTAGAGAACAACATTGTGTGTGACACACCCAGGGTGTGATATCAGCCCTCAGTCATAGAGACCAACGTTGTGCTGATGATCGTCACTCTTTATTATTATTATAGTTGTTTTACAAGCAACCTAACAAACCTAAACTCTTGAGGAGGGGAATCAGGTGTGGTGAGAATGATGCAAGAAGACAGATCAGATAGAGCCATCGGACGCCGAGGAGGAATACGATTGGAGGATGAGAGAAAGGCGAGACGCAGCGATTGGCTGTAGTCTTTGAATGAACGTAAGCTGATGGGAGGCTCGATGGCATTCGAGGTGTTTAGGAAGTCAGTTGAATATTCAAGCTCTTATCCCAGGAATTACATTAAGTCACATAGTCCCAGTAAATACCACAGTCTCATTGACTTGGTTGTTTTGGCCGCGGCCCTGCGGTGACTGTCGAGATGTGTTAACTGCTGAATGGAGGGAGGTATACTGTGACCTCATCATCCTATACAAATGATTTGGCAGGGGAGCAGGTCTGTCTGGTGAGTAAGGTGGATGTGCTCCTCATACCCTAGTAGGGGTGGGAGATATGATAATATTAAATATCGGGTACAGTTCATTAACGATACACTTTTTAAACGTATCGTGGACATCGTGATGTTTTGCACAAACCCTCACGTCAGTTTCTAAGCCGCCGCGGGTGAGATGACTTACTTTAGTGCAGCGCTTTCCTCTCCTTCTCACACACACACACACTCGCCCAACTTATGTCACGTACATACACACACACACCCAGAGAGGCGGTAATTAAGTTAGCTGCTAACTAAGCTAACTAACGTTAGCCGTTAACATCTAACCCTGAAAACGCTCACAGCCGAGTGACTCCACGACACCAGTTGCATTAGTGGGGAGGGGTATATTGACGAGGCTTGACAACAGAGGTTCAAAGATAAACTTCACATTTATTGGCTGTTCATTTATATATCGCTTCATGCATCAGGCTTCTCCAGGTTCCAATGCCGTGCTGAGTATTGACTTCCTCGTGTGATGTCACTTCAACTACGGCTACCAAGACGCTAAAACTCAAACCTAATACATTACGGGGGGAGGGGGGTTGTATGTCTCTTTACTACATGCAGTGGAAAACTAACAAAAGCGAGTCGAGTATAGGCACCATGCAGTGGAAAGGCGGCATAAGAGAATACTTCATAATGTTTCATGCTAACAAAAAGTTAATATATAAATATATTTAGTACACATGATGCACACACACCTTTACAGTGTTATGTTTACCAGTAGGATGTTATAACATTGCTGATAATGCTAATTATAATTTTCTCACAGTAGTGTGTATATGTGTGTGTATTTTTGGCTAAAGTGGATAGAAAACACAGTACTGTGCAAAAGTCTTAGGCACCCAAGAGTTTTTTTTATATAAATTGTCTTGGATGTTAATTATTTGTTTTCTGTATTAGTGTGTCAGTACTAGACTACTTAAGATTTTTAGAAACTTCATTTAATTATTTTTGAAAGCATCTTCACGGTTTAATGCAGACATATGTTGCAAGGACTATTATAATCATCATATTGGCATGACTGTATCCACCAAAGGGTTAAATCAAGCATTTTTAAGCGCTTTAAAAGAAATGTCAAAATATCGCAATATACATTATGTATCGTGATATAATTTAGAGGCCATTATTGCCCAGCCCTATACCCTCCTAGGCTATGAGACAACCCTTAGTAACCCAAAATAGTATCATGGTGGTTTGATGGTACTGTCAGTTTCACCATGGTACCGGCCATTTGTATAAATAGTTTGCCAAGGTACAAGGTACTATTTACTCTCAAACTGTCAAACTAAATGAATGTGTGCAAAACTGTTTCGTTTTTGGATGTGTGTGATAGTGCATTTTTTATTTTTTTGGTGCAGTGCCCCTTTATCATGGTATTTTCATTATGTTTTGGTCACTAGCATCATTAGTGATCAAAAGAATTATCCAAGACACTTTTTTGGAAGTACCATGATATTCCTTTTTTGTAAACTATACATGGAAATGATTAATGGTTTCACAACTCTATCCTGGCTGCTTCAGCCCCGTGAAAGAGAAGAAAGGCTGCCATTCCAGCCCGGCAGAGCTGCATGCCTGTTCTTGAGACATAAACCCTGGATATATACCGCATATAGCTCTCCTCAGCACAGCTCTTCAGCTGACAAGTCACTGCAGTGGTGCTCATTCAACCTGTTCCCCGTCAAGCACCCCCCCAAATTGACCACCATACCCTGCGCAAAGTCTTAAAGGGGCACTTCACCGCAAAAAAAACAATGCTGAATTATTTTGCACATAATCTCAACACACATCCAAAATCACAGTTTTGCCCAGATTGATTTAGTTATTGCGAGCAAATGAGTTTCAATAATGGTCACATTGGTCACCAGTGATGATCAGGGACGTTGAATCCTTGCGTTAATATCACAGCACAGTGAAATTATGTCAAAGGACAAAAATAGACACACCTCATCACATTCTTCAGCTGACGATCAGTCACTGCAGTAGTTTTCAAACTCCCCCCACCGCACCCCCTAAATTGACCCCCATTTGAAAAGAGGTTGTCCCACTGTCCCAGGGAGACATCCCATCTGAGGACATTTTTAGATCCTTCATCCGATTTAGTCTAGAATTCCATTATTGTAGTCGAGGGACAACAGTGTGAGCAGGAAGTCTTCTCTCATTGGTCAAACTAAGTAGAACTAGTTCAATTGAAATCGAACTAAGCACCACTGGGGGTTTAAGAGTGACACAGCTGCCACATTGAGAACCACTGAATTACTCAAAATGTAAGCAGACATACTTTGGAAAGTCAAGGCTAGGCTACGTAGTTTAATAGCTGATTATGATGACGTTCATAATCCAAATCAAAAAGGAGCTAAACTGACATGACTTTGATGATGTTGTTGATTGTGCTGTAAATGTAGGTTCATCTTCCGACACCTGCTCTCGCATTCAGGCCACCGGCTAAATATAACTGTCTGCACCCCAAAGCCTGTCAGTCTATTTTTGATGATGTGTCAGTGGTTCAGAGGGAGAGGGGGGGAGCAGCTCAAAGCCTCCGCATTGCACCTTTAATCTGGCCAAGTTTTTCGGTGGAGCGTCTGCAGCCCGGTGCGTTGTGTTGTTGTGCAAAAAGCGACGGTGAAATTAAAATACCAGGCTAAACACGCACTTATATGTGAGCGCACATATAAAATAACTCGTATTGACTGTTAAAAATACGATGAATTAATAAGACATTTGCAATTTAGGAGCGCGGTTAAATGTCGTGATCAGAAATATTCTTTCTCAGGAAACGTTAACCGTTAACACGTTTCCCTGAGAGATTCTTTTTGATCACGACAAAAACAAAACTCACCATTGTGCCTTTGGTTATATCGAAGTCTTGGAAGGAAGGGAAAAAAATAAGAGCTTGCAAAATGTGCCAAGGCTGAAGAACTTCTCTTCTCACAGCGGCCGTCAATGTGGTCCCAGTGAGCAGTGATGCAGGTGCGCGGGGAGCCGGCGCGCTATAGTGAACCGACGGGCGCGTCATCACACAAACCCCGCCCACTTTAGTTTTTTAGTTTTTAGTTTTATGGCGTGAACTTGAGAGCCGTCTGTTACTGTCGGTCTGTTACTGTCAGTCTGTTACTGTCGGTCTGTTACTGTCGGTCTGTTACTGTCGGTCTGTTACTGTCAGTCTGTTACTGCAGTAGTGCAGTCTGTTACTGTCAGTCTGTTACTGTCAGTCTGTTACTGTCAGTCTGTTACTGCAGTAGTGCAGTCTGTTACTGTCAGTCTGTTACTGTCAGTCTGTTACTGCAGTAGTGCAGTCTGTTACTGTCAGTCTGTTACTGCAGTAGTGCAGTCTGTTACTGTCAGTCTGTTACTGCAGTAGTGCAGTCTGTTACTGTCGGTCTGTTACTGTCAGTCTGTTACTGTCGGTCTGTTACTGTCAGTCTGTTACTGTCAGTCTGTTACTGTCAGTCTGTTACTGTCAGGTCTGTTACTGCAGTAGTGCAGTCTGTTACTGTCAGTCTGTTACTGCAGTAGTGCAGTCTGTTACTGTCAGTCTGTTACTGTCGGTCTGTTACTGTCAGTATGTTACTGTCAGTCTGTCACTGCAGTAGTGCAGTCTGTTACTGTCAGTCTGTTACTGTCGGCCTGTTACTGTCAGTCTGTTACTGCAGTAGTGCAGTCTGTTACTGTCAGTCTGTTACTGCAGTAGTGCAGTCTGTTACTGTCAGTCTGTTACTGCAGTAGTGCAGTCTGTTACTGTCAGTCTGTTATTGTCGGTCTGTTACTGTCAGTCTGTTACTGCAGTAGTGCAGTCTGTTACTGTCAGTCTGTTACTGTCAGTCTGTTACTGTCAGTCTGTTACTGTCAGGTCTGTTACTGTCAGTATGTTACTGTCAGTCTGTTACTGTCAGACTGTTACTGTCGGCCTGTTACTGTCGGTATGTTACTGTCAGTCTGTTACTGTCAGTCTGTTACTGTCGGTCTGTTACTGTCGGTCTGTTACTGTCAGTCTGTTACTGTCAGTCTGTTACTGTCGGCCTGTTACTGTCAGGTCTGTTACTGTCGGTCTGTTACTGTCGGTCTGTTACTGTCGGTCTGTTACTGTCAGTCTGTTACTGTCAGTCTGTTACTGTCAGTCTGTTACTGTCGGTCTGTTACTGTCGGTCTGTTACTGCCAGTCTGTTACTGTCGGTCTGTTACTGTCGGCCTGTTACTGTCGGTCTGTTACTGTCGGCCTGTTACTGTCAGTCTGTTACTGTCGGTCTGTTACTGTCGGTCTGTTACTGTCGGTCTGTCACTGTCGGTCTGTTACTGTCGGCCTGTTACTGTCGGTCTGTTACTGTCGGCCTGTTACTGTCAGTCTGTTACTGTCGGTCTGTTACTGTCGGTCTGTTACTGTCGGTCTGTCACTGTCGGTCTGTTACTGCAGTAGTGCAGTCTGTTACTGTCAGTCTGTTACTGTCGGTCTGTTACTGTCAGTCTGTTACTGCAGTAGTGCAGTCTGTTACTGTCAGTCTGTTACTGTCAGTCTGTTACTGTCAGTCTGTTACTGTCAGGTATGTTACTGTCAGTCTGTTACTGTCAGTCTGTTACTGTCAGACTGTTACTGTCGGCCTGTTACTGTCGGTCTGTTACTGTCAGTCTGTTACTGTCAGTCTGTTACTGTCGGTCTGTTACTGTCGGTCTGTTACTGTCAGTCTGTTACTGTCAGTCTGTTACTGTCGGCCTGTTACTGTCAGGTCTGTTACTGTCGGCCTGTTACTGTCGGTCTGTTACTGTCGGTCTGTTACTGTCAGTCTGTTACTGTCAGTCTGTTACTGTCAGGTCTGTTACTGTCAGTCTGTTACTGTCGGTCTGTTACTGTCAGTCTGTTACTGTCAGTCTGTTACTGTCGGTCTGTTACTGTCGGTCTGTTACTGTCGGTGTCGGTCTGTTACTGTCAGTCTGTTACTGTCAGTCTGTTACTGTCGGTCTGTTACTGTCGGTCTGTTACTGTTGGTCTGTCATTGTCGGTCTGTTACTGTCGTTCTGTTACTGTCAGTCTGTTACTGTCGGTCTGTTACTGTCGGTCTGTTACTGTCAGTCTGTTACTGTCAGTCTGTTACTGTCAGTCTGTTACTGTCGGTCTGTTACTGTCAGTCTGTTACTGTCAGTCTGTTACTGTCAGGTCTGTTACTGTCAGTCTGTTACTGCAGTAGTGCAGTCTGTTACTGCAGTAGTGCAGTCTGTTACTGTCAGTCTGTTACTGTCGGTCTGTTACTGTCAGTCTGTTACTGTCAGTCTGTCACTGCAGTAGTGCAGTCTGTTACTGTCAGTCTGTTACTGCAGTAGTGCAGTCTGTTACTGTCAGTCTGTTACTGTCGGTCTGTTACTGTCAGTCTGTTACTGCAGTAGTGCAGTCTGTTACTGCAGTAGTGCAGTCTGTTACTGTCAGTCTGTTACTGCAGTAGTGCAGTCTGTTACTGTCAGTCTGTTACTGTCAGTCTGTTACTGTCAGTCTGTTACTGCAGTAGTGCAGTCTGTTACTGTCAGTCTGTTACTGTCAGTCTGTTACTGTCAGTCTGTTACTGTCAGGTCTGTTACTGTCAGTATGTTACTGTCAGTCTGTTACTGTCAGACTGTTACTGTCGGCCTGTTACTGTCGGTCTGTTACTGTCAGTCTGTTACTGTCAGTCTGTTACTGTCGGTCTGTTACTGTCGGTCTGTTACTGTCAGTCTGTTACTGTCAGTCTGTTACTGTCGGCCTGTTACTGTCAGGTCTGTTACTGTCGGTCTGTTACTGTCGGTCTGTTACTGTCGGTCTGTTACTGTCAGTCTGTTACTGTCAGTCTGTTACTGTCGGTCTGTTACTGTCGGTCTGTTACTGTCAGGTCTGTTACTGTCAGTCTGTTACTGTCGGTCTGTTACTGTCGGTCTGTTACTGTCAGTCTGCTACTGTCGGTCTGTTACTGTCGGTCTGTTACTGTCGGTCTGTTACTGTCGGTCTGTTACTGTCGGTCTGTTACTGTCGGTCTGTTACTGTCGGTCTGTCACTGTCGGTCTGTTACTGTCGTTCTGTTACTGTCGGTCTGTTACTGTCGGTCTGTTACTGTCGGTCTGTTACTGTCAGTCTGTTACTGTCAGTCTGTTACTGTCAGGTCTGTTACTGTCGGTCTGTTACTGTCAGTCTGTTACTGTCAGTCTGTTACTGTCAGGCGCAGATGCTGTCAGCCAGGTATCTTTTTTGGACCGTGTGACCGGCAAGCAGGGATGCATTTAGTCATACTGGAGTCATATGCAGCTGCACATTTATTATTAGGCTATTGTTATTCTTAGTGTTATTGTTGGTGTTGTTGTTGTTGTTGTTGTTGTTGTTGTTGTTGTTATCATTATTATTATTATTATTATTATTATTATTATTATTATTATTATTATTATTATTATTATTATTATTATTATTATTATTATTATTATTATTATTATTGTTGTTGTTGTTGTTGTTGTTGTTGTTGTTGTTATCATTATTATTATTATTATTATTATTATTATTATTATTATTATTATTATTATTATTATTATTATTATTATTATTATTATTATTATTATTATTATTATTATTATTATTATTATTATTATTATTATTGTCATTATTATTAATATCAGCATTATTATTAGTATTATTATTATTATTGTTATTATCATTATCAGTATTATTCATAGGCTGGTGAACTTGAAAACTGCTAAACACTGACTACATTATGGACCATGTATACTACTATCAATCATCCTCACTATTACTGTCTGATTGAATCTTTCCATTCACTACTGTTATCACTATTATTACCTGTCCCTCTTGTTTGTTGTATTATTCTGCCTGTACCTGCATTTCCCTAAAGGAACACTTGACTTGACTATTATTATTATTATTATTATTATTGTTGTTATTGTTATATGGGGGTCAATCTGAAGTGGGCTCATGAAACCAGGCCACTCAGGGTTTGACCACGATAGACAGTTGATATGGTATATAGTAAACTGTCATCATGCGCGCACCCACACACACAGCTACCAGATTCACCACTTTAGCTACAATTATATTTTACATCACAGCCTTGTTGTAGTCAATATCGTTAGCTACCACTAGATGGCAGAGCAGTCTAGTGGCCGGCCGGCGTCTATATTAAAGGCAGCCCAAGAGTGCTTCCGCATTCGCCTGATTGGCCCCGGTAACGCACGCAATGCGCATTTTTTTTTTTGCCACTCACTAATCGCGAATACATATTTATCCAAACGAGGACCAGATTCACTCATAACGCCATAACGTTATTTCGCGAGCCCAGCTGTCAGAAACTGTACATTGTAACGTTAACACAGCCCAGCTGTCAACTGTACATTGTAACGTTATGTTATTTCGGGCGTTTTATTCATAACGTTATTTCGCGCGACTGTACATTGTAACGTTAACACAGCGCAGCTGTCAACTGTTGACAGGTGGTGACAAAGCACTGGGCATTTATTTAAAAAACATACATACCCTAACTGCTTGTGTATTCTAGCAGTGTTTTAAAGGTTATTTTGGTCATCAACACTTGCTAGCAAATGTATTCCGCCCATAACCCGCTGACAACTCAAACAGATGCTTCAGGGTCACTCTTCACGCCTATCTGTACCAGAAAATGTATTCTCCAAACATCCTCTACTTGACTGACTGAGTGCTGTCCATTAAGCACTAGAATTGTGTTTATATAACAGTAATATACGCCACTCTCTGAACAACTTCAACCACAACAGTTTTGCTTAAAAGTAGAATCTGTAATGTCGTCAAACAGCGGCAGCCGGCATCTAGGAAAAAATATGGTAACATGGTACTGTTTACAGCTTTGTTTACATGTTTTGTTTTTGTCTGATGATGTGTGGGTTGGATTTCAGTGGGTATAGTGGTTGCTACTGCTAGCCACACCTGAGGCTCTACCAAGAGAGGTCTGGAGAAATTCAAAAGTAAAAAGAAAAGCACAATACCAAATGGGCGGAATACATTTGCTAGCAAGTGTTGATGACCAAAATAACCTCTAAAACACTGCTAGAATACACAGTGAGGGAAAACGGACCAAAACATTAATAAATATCTGTTATGTGGTTAGGGTATGTATGTTTTTTTTAAATAAATGCCCAGTGCTTTGTCACCACCTGTCAATCTGTTCTGTTATTCTATGCATAGCAAAACCTATTAATATTACATTATGTGTTGGCGGAATCGCGTCAATGTTTGTTATGAATAAAACGCCAGAAATAACATAACGTTACAAAGTACAGTTGACAGCTGGGCTGTGTTAACGTGACAATGTACAGTCGCGCGAAATAACGTTATGAAAACCTATTAATATTACATATGTGTTGGCGGAATCGCGTCAATGTTTGTTATGAATAAAACGCCCGAAATAACATAACGTTACAAAGTACAGTTGACAGCTGGGCTGTGTTAACGTTACAATGTACAGTCGCGCGAAATAACGTTATGAATGCCCGAAATAACATAACGTTACAAAGTACAGTTACAATGTACAGTTGACAGCTGGGCTGTGTTAACGTTACAATGTACAGTTTCTGACAGCTGGGCTCGCAAAATAACGTTATGGTGACAGCTGGGCTGTGTTAACGTTACAATGTACAGTTTCTGACAGCTGGGCTCGCGAAATAACGTTATGGCGTTATGAGTGAATCTGGTCCTCCGTTACAATGTACAGTTTCTGACAGCTGGGCTCGCGAAATAACGTTATGGCGTTATGAGTGAATCTGGTTCTCGTTTGGATAAATATGTATTCCATTTCCGCGAGTGGCAAAAAAGAAAATGCGCATTGCGTGCATTACCGGGGCCAATCAAGCGAATGCGGAAGCACTCTTGGGCTGCCTTTAATATAGACGCGGCCGGCCGGCCAGGGACTTGGCGATTCACCAAGGCTTTGATTTCTCAGGTCTATTAATATTGCAAGTCATCCCTCCCCTCTGTTTCAGCAAAATTATCCAGCTTACAGGCTGTGTTTTAGCCAGTAGGCCTGTCTATATGTACTAACTATACTCTAGTCTATAGACTGTGTTTTAGCCAGTAGGTCTATGTACTATACTGTAGTCTACAGACTGTGTTTTAGCCAGTAGGTCTGTCTGTATGTACTATACTGTAGTCTACAGACTGTGTTTTAGCCAGTAGGTCTGTCTGTATGTACTAACTATACTCTAGTCTATATACTGTGTTTTAGCCAGTAGTCTGTATGTACTATACTGTAGTCTACAGACTGTGTTTTAGCCAGTATAGGTCTGTCTGTATGTACTACAGTATACTGTAGTCTACAGACTGTACTTTTAGCCAGTAGGTCTGTCTGTATGTACTATACTGTAGCCTACACACTGTGTTTTAGCCAGTATGTCTGTCTGTATGTACTATACTGTAGCCTACACACTGTGTTTTAGCCAGTATGTCTGTCTGTATGTACTATACTGTAGTCTACAGACTGTGTTTTAGCCATAGCTATGTAGGATGTGCTCTAGTCTCCAACACATTTATTCACACATATCAGAGTCATATGCAGCTGCACATTTATTATTAGGCTATTATTAGTTGTTGTTGTTGTTGTTGTTGTTGTTGTTGTTGTTGTTATTATTATTGAAATACCTTATTTTCAATGTATACAGGAAAGTCACACCTACTGTACACACAATCCCCCAGACATGTATTTCATCAGAGAGGTCAGGGTTGCCTGCAGTGCAAAGCCCCTGGAGCAGTTTTGGTGTTCCATGCCTTGCTTAAATGGCCCTTTGGCAGAGATGTTAAACACCAGCCACGCTGTAGTTGCAAACTCGCAACTGGAATACACCGTCAGTCGATACCATGGATGGAACCAGCGACCTTCCAGTTACCAGTAGTTCTGTCTACCTCTAGACCGCCAAATGATGACATATCACTTGGTACATACAACCCACATGCAATCATTCTGAAATGAAAAGAGTAACACAGACGTAGTACTTCAATTTAACAGGTAGAGGGCGCTCTTAACATACCATGATGAGTCATTTGCTGCCAGTCACTGTGCACTTTAGAGAGTAGCCTACAGTAACTGCACTTATCATTCCAAGGATTCTGTCTTCCTCAGACCCTCCCTCCTGCCACCCCGTCTCCTGATCTCTTTCTCTCTCAATGTCTAGCTCTTTGTCTTTCTTGCTGTCTCTCTCACTCTCTAGCTCTTTGTCTCTTTGTTCTCTCTCTCTCTCTCTCTCTCTCTCTCTCTCTCTCTCTCTCTCTCTCTCTCTCTCTCTCTCTCTCTCTCTCTCTCTCTCTGTCTCTCTCTCTCTCTCTCTCTCTACTGCAGCACAACAAGCAGCTATGTTTTATATTTGCTCAATAACATTTACACATAAATGTATCACTGTCTCTTTCTCACTCTCACTATTTATCCTCTACTACTGAGGGAAAACATGAAATGAAGAAGTGTCTGAACACAGGTAGCCAAGCCTACTTAACCCTTATGTGGTGTTAGGGTCTCCAGCGACCCGTTTCAAGGTTATAATATGTAATAACTACCATGTAGTTGATTTTATTAGAACAAGGCTTTATGATATGATGATCCTATCCGATCTCCGGGAGGGTCATCAAGGAGAAGCCGCCTATTCTCAGTCCTTGCCCCACAATGGTGGAATGAACTACCCACCCCAGTTAAAACAGCCAAACCCATCCAATCTTTCGCCGTCGACTAAAGACGCACTTCTTCAACCATTATCTGAACTAAAATGTTAAAAAAAAAAAGATATCTAACCCTAACTAACCTTACTGTCATGCACTTGTCCTAATAAACTAACCTACACTGTAGCACTCAACACTTTGATGAACACTGTTACTCAGCTGACAGAGTTGTGCCCTTCCTGATGACTTGTCGTACAGAACTTGTAAGTCGCTTTGGATAAAAGCGTCAGCTAAATGACTAAATGTAAATGTAAATGATATCCTCCACAACACATATATAAGCACAGCAAAACTATGTTTCACCATTTTGAAAATTCTGAAGGTATCTGCAGAAAGAAGGTACGACTGTGGTGTTAGGGTCATTCTTGATCCGGCAAGGTAAAACTAGACTATAAAACTATACAAAACTCATACAGTATCTGACCCCACCTCCACTCCCTTCCTCCAAGAGAACAAATCTTTTCTCACATCACAGTATGATTGTGACCCCTCCCCCACCCCCTTCCTCCACAGGAATAAACATTTTCTTGCAGTGGTGACACAGGTGTGACCCCACCTTCACCCCCTTTCTCCACGACAACAAATGGAGATGTTGATACAAATGGCGGCACGGTGGTGTAGTGGTTAACACTGTCACCTCACAGCAAGAAGTCCAGGGTTCGATTCCCGCTTGGGTACCAGGTTTCCATGATCCCAGGTACCCAGGTGGGGTATCTCCCAGGCCTTTCTGTGTGGAGTTTGCATGTTCTCCCCGTGTTCGCAAGGGTTTCCCCCCGATAAGATAAACCCAATGGAAAAACATGCACAACAACAGATCGCTAACGCTGTGGTGTCCTTGACGAAGACGGGCAGGAGCACTTGGATTGGTCCCCTGGCGCGGCCCTCGCCGACGCCTGTCTGCTCCCAGCTGCCCTTGGGGGGAAGGACGACGGGATGGGTTAATCGCAGAGATGAATCGCATCTGCGATCCTACAAAGAACAATGCATGCGTGTGTGTTCCGGTGTGTGTGTGTGTGTAACCGTGTGTGCTAACCGCTAAACATTGAGGATAGTTGCATGCCAATTAAAGACCTCTGAACAGGTCCTGCATTTTATTTTAATAAACGTGACCTGACTTGACACCCACCCCCCCCCCCCCCCCCACACACACACACCCCCCCCCCCCCCCACCCCCACACACACACACACACGCACCACATGCATGCACGCACGCACACACGCACGCACGTAGGTCTGTCTGTATGGACTATACTGTAGTCTACAGACTGTGTTTTAGCCAGTAGGTCTGTCTGTATTGTATGTACTATACTGTAGTCTACAGACTGTGTTTTAGCCATAGCTATGTAGGATGTGCTCTAGTCTCCAACACATTTATTCACACATATCAGAGTTATATGCAGCTGCACATTTATTATTAGGCTATTATTAGTTATTGTTGTTGTTGTTGTTGTTGTTGTTGTTGTTGTTGTTGTTGTTATTATACCTTATTTTCAATGTATACAGGAAAGTCACACCTACTGTACACACAATCCCCCAGACATGTATTTCATCAGAGAGGTCAGGGTTGCCTGCAGTGCAAAGCCCCTGGAGCAGTTTTGGTGTTCCATGCCTTGCTTAAATGGCCCTTTGGCAGAGATGTTAAACACCAGCCACGCTGTAGTTGCAAACTCGCAACTGGAATACACCTTTCTGTCGATACCGTGGATGGAACCAACAACCTTCCAGTTACCAGTAGTTCTGTCTACCTCTAGACCGCCAAATGATGACGACATATGATATTGCACATATGACACTGATACATACAAACCCACATGCAAGCATTCTGAAATGAAAAGAGTAACACAGACGTAGTACTTAAATTTAACAGGTAGAGGGCGCTCTTAACATACCATGATGAGTAATTTGCTGCCAGTCACTGTGCACTTTAGAGAGTACTGCACTCCAATGCAGATAGTCAACAAGAAAAGAGGACTTCCCCAGGATGTAGTCACTCTAGTGGCATTAGGGTCATCTCTGGTTGGATCAGACCCACCCACCTTGTCACCACCAGCCACATCGCTGCCATTTCTCTCTCTGGCAGCTGTGTATCTCATGGCGATAGTAGCCTGCTGATCATTCAAGGATTCTGTCTTCCTCAGACCCTCCTCCTGCCACCCGTCTCCTGATCT
>NC_140169.1:37698021-37742335 GCF_963971535.1 Notolepis coatsorum | reverse complement strand
AGGCTGGAGTGGAATCGGTGTAGTTTTTTTTTAAACTTTTTTTAACTTTTTTTTTATTTCTGAAATGAGAGTTTTTTTATTGAAGGGACTGGTGTGGTGTCACTTGGGGCTGGACTTTTCAAGGTGTCCCGATACCGGGGAAAGGAGGCTGAGACTTTTTTTGTTCATCTCATATACTCTTATAATTTTGTGGAATTTTATGAGGACTGGGACTATGGAGGATTCAGAGACAGGAGCGGGGCGTATCGCTTTCATGCCCAATGGGGAGGCCACGCATTACTCCTTCGGCAGATTTTTCATCAGAGTCGTCATGGGGGATGTTGTCTCTGCCGTCTTTTTGTGTTACCGGCACCGGTACCTTGTTCAAGGGTTGGAAGGTATGATCGTGGGGCTCATCGCGGTCTACGCCGAAATAAACGGTTTCCTGTTTCAGCCTTGGAGGGTGATGGTAAAGAGGACTTTGCTGGTTAATTTTTACCCGATGTTCGGAATGGGTTTCATTAGGGCGTTGAGCTCTCGAATCAGACCGCTCGATGGGAAGTCACTGAGGGCTGCCAGTCTCCGCACGGGGAAGTGGGAGGTGATGTTGGAGCGGCATCTGAACCAGGGAGGAAAAGGCGGCCTCGGACGGGGAGGCAAGGGTGACATACTGTCTGATGAGGATGTCGGTCCAGAGTGTATTTCGATCCCCTTGCTCTGTTTTCGGCCCCCGACATCATCGATGCCATGTGATATAAGACTGGTGGACGGTAGGAGCAAATGTGATGAGGCTGAAGGAGGATGGTCAGCTGAAAGGGCGGCCCTGTTTATCCACGGCATAAGTTTTGACTGGAGTCTGTCGGACACGCACAAAGGCCTGATGTGTTGTACCACGCGGGGAAAGGTGAAGCTAGAGACGCTCTTCTCAGGACAACGGTTTCTACAGTGCCTCTCCGGTGTCTCTCTCTCTGATACGCCCAGAACTTTGGATCGTTTAGGTTTCTTTTTTCCCTGTGGGGGAAAATTTCAAGTGACAATTTGGTTCAGGTTCAGCATCATTGTCCCTAATTGATTTTTTTGTGTGTGTGTTTTGTTTTGTGTTTGTTGTTTTTTGTTTGTTTTGTTTTTTTTGGTTTTTGAGTTGGAGAGTATATTTTTATTTTTGAACGTTTTGTTGCATCTTGTGTAGTTTTAGTAAAGAATAAAGTTTTTATAAAAATCTAAAATCTCTCTCTCTCTCTCTCTCTCTCTCTCTCTCTATCTCTCTCTCTCTCTCTCTCTCTCTCTCTCACACACTTGTGGGGCCTATTAGCAAAGAGGAAGAGTAAATAAGGAAGCTTAGGGGACCTATAAACCTAAACAAAGAATCTGGGTCACAGTCCTGCCACAGAGGCGAGATGACAGGAGATAAGGAAGCAGGGAGAGGCTTATTGTCTTGAATCAGGTACAAAAGAGCTATTTCAGGGGCAGGGATGAATCAACAAAAGGGCACAGGAAATGGAAGGAGTGGAGGGCACTTGTGAAAATAGGATACTTCTTTTTTGATGGATGTCCTGCCCCATTTTGAATGGAGCAATACAATTCTATAAACACATTCAAAGAGGGCACTTTATTTCCATGCACCTGAGATGGCTTCCATAGAATATAACCTCTTGTGTGTCATAAAATGTCTTGTCCAAATATGGGAGGGTGTTTCCTTCTGTGAGGGAAAATGAACATGTTATTAAACTATAGCTTTGTCTCTGGTTTACACATGATCTTCACCTTGAACCAGGTCTTCTAATATCTATCTCATATACTGTATAATATCTATTTCTCTATCTATTTCTCTATTATACATTTCTTTTTCTTATTTAAGTTTTATTTTTATTTTTCACAAACAAGACAATACAAACATGACAAGACCAACAAAAAAGAATAAGAAAAAAAACAGACAAACAATTATAATAATAATAAGCGACTGGGTGGCATAGCGGAGATTGCGCTCGTCACCAATGCAAGAGGCTGCGGTCTTGACTCCCGGAGTCAGCATTGCCTGCGGCTTGTTCCAGTCGTCATACTATCTCAATTGGCAGAGGTAGCGGGTGGAAAGTCGATGGGTGGGGATTGGACGTTGTGGACAGCGACTCCTACAGGTCGGTTGGGTGACGCCTGTACAGCAGAGACAGGAAGTATCGGGGGCAGCGTGAGCCTCCCACGCGTTACTCCTCGCCACTGAGAGGCCGCGCTGTCTGGTGAAAAGATGCGACAGGCTGCCTCCTCGTGTACCGGAGGGGACACGTGATGCAAGGCTTCTATCCTCACTACAGCCGACCAGTGGGAGGCATAGTCTAGAAACGTTCAAGACAGGGGAGGGGAGAATTGAAGGGGAGAATTGGCGACACGAAATTGGGATGGGAGAAAAATAGAAAAAATAAGGAGAAAAAGTGGATCAAAAAATTATAATAATAATAAGGGGGTGAGCAGAGTGTTACAAAGGTTCAGTAGTACACAAACGCAGTAGTACACAAACATATTCAAGATAGTGATCTAATAAAGTTAGGTTTGCGTTCTTTCCAGTTCAATAAAATAATTTGTTTGGATGCTAAAAAGGCCAATGCTACAATATTTTTTACAATCTTTGCTTGAGCAGTGACCATTTTTACGCCCAATATACAAGTTATAGGGCAAGGATTAATGTCAATTTGGAGAGTAACTGACAGGTCCTCAGCAATGTCAAACCAAAATTGCCTAACAAGCGGGCAGTACCACAGCAAGTGCATGAGTCAGTCTACCCTCTATTCCACACCCATGCCAGCACAATTTAGTGTGTGAGAAATTTAGTGTGTGAGAAAGGCCCTGTGTAGTATATTTAATTGTACAATTTTATATCTAACACATTTTGATATTTTAGTACTATTCCTAAGTGTTGCTTCCCATTGTGTTTCAGATATGGGTATCCCCATGTCTCGCTCCCATTGGACTTTAGTTTGGGTTTTTTACTGTATGAAGCACACTCTCAGGGGCTCATACAGAACCAAGCATTTCAAGTGTATTTTATTGTGATAATTAATAAACAAACTTGAACTTGAACTTGTATTGGTATCAGGGGTGGTTGAACATGATGTTCTCAGCCCCCTGCTGTATTCGCTGTACACACATGACTGTGTGGCCAGGTTCAGCTCCAACTCCATAGTGAAGTTTGCGGACGACACGGTGGTGGTGGGTCTGATCTCTGACAACGATGAGAAGGCCTACCGGGAGGAGGTTGATGTCCTGGCACGCTGGTGCCGGGATAACAGCCTACTCCTGAACATTGGTAAGACCAAGGAGCTGATTGTGTATTTTAGGAGAATACAGCAGGGGACACACACGCCACTGTGGATAAATGGGGCTGTCGTGGACAGGGTGAGCAGTTTTAAGTACCTGGGAGTCCGCATCACAGAGGACCTGACATGGACAACACACATACTGTAGACACTGTGGTGAAAAAATCGGGGAAGATACTTCACTCCTTCTACTCCGGGGCTGTGGAGAGCATCCTGACTGCATCACTGCCTGGTTTGGAAACAGCACTGCCTAGGACAGGAAGGCCCTACAGAGAGTGGTGCGCTCAGCAGAGCGTACTACGGGTATTGTACTACCGCCCCTGCAGAACTTATACAATATAGGAGGTGCAAATCCAGAGCCTGCAGAATAATGAAGGACCCTCACCACCCCAACAATAGCCTGTTCAAGCTGCTGCGGTCAGGCAAGCGCCTCCGCATACATGCAGCAAGAACAGAGAGACTCAGGCTCAGCTTCTTCCCCCAGGCCATCAGAACATTGAACACTGATCTCTACACACACAAGCACACATGAACACACACACCACACATCTGCACTCTCTCACACAAAAACACACCACAGGTCACTTTATCACATGAGAAGAGGAAAGGAAAAAAGTCACTTTAAAGGAAAAAAACAAAACATAACTGGATGTTTTTTTATAGTATAGTTAGGATAGCATAGGGCAGAACTGTATATTGTATAGAAAGTGTACATAGGACTCATTGCCTTTTGTATTTTATCTTTATTTTGATCATGTCTATTTTATTTAATTTCTATTCAATTTTATAATTTTATTATTATTATTATTATTATTATTATTATTATTATTATTATTATTATTATTATTATTATTATTATTATTATTATTATTATTATTATTATTATTATTATTATTATTATTATTATTATTATTATTATTATTATTATTATTTGTATTTTTTTGCACAATCGAAGCGGGCATGGCCACCTTCATTTTGCTATATGTCTTGCATGTATGTATGTGATGAATAAACCTCTTGAATCTTGATTTTTTTTTATTTTTTTTATCCACTTTTTCTCCCCATTTTCTATTTTTCTCCCATCCCAATTTCGTGTATCCAATTCTTCCCTCCCCTGTTTTGAACGTTGCTAGACTATGCCTCCCACAAATCGGTTGTAGTGAGGACAGAAGCCTTGCATCACGTGTCCCCTCCGGTACACGAGGAGGCAGCCTGTCGCATCTTTTCGCCGCAGCAGCTCGAACTTTCAGTGGCGAGGAGTAACGTGTGGGAGGCTCACGCTGCCCCCGTCACTTCCTACTTCCGTCACACCAGCGTCACCAAACCGACCTGTAGGAGTCGCTGTCCACAACGTCAAATCCCCACCCACCGGCTGTCCCACCCTTTAACACTTGCCAATTGTGTAAGTATGAACGACCGGCCAGCCAGTAGCAACGCCGAGAGCTGGGCTCGAACCCAGCGTCGCCTGCGTTAGAGGCGAGCGCCTTGCCCACTGCGCCAATCAGCTGCTTGAATCTTGAATCTTGATAGCTAAATACATTGCAGAGACAATGCATTTCCTGCCTTAATGTCTCTTCCAAGTCTCTATTTGTTCCTATATCTATGCCTTTAGACAACAATGATTTAATAACGGATTGTATTTGTAAATAAGATAAAGATTCTGTGTCTTTCAGCCCAAACTGTTATTAAAATGAATTAAAAGGTATTTATTGTTAAACATGATTTCTTAAGATATATAAAGGTCAGATGTGGTTACTTTTAATTAACATATATGGCTTGTTTGGATCAAATGTTTTTTGATGTTTCTCGATCTGCACTGTCCCTATTTTTTTTCTTCAATGTATCCTTTAGGTTAGGTTAGAGTAAGTTAGTTTAACTGTATTTTAAAGTAAAAGACAAAATAAATGGTTGCCAATGATGAAACAATAAAGTTTCAAATACTCATTCCCAATCCCATTATTGAAAACGTTAGGTTATGGCTATAACCAAGTTCTGTTAGTTAGGGGCGACGCTTGGCATCACCTTACTGCACTATCTCGCGTACGTGCACGTGTACTGAATAAATTCCACAAATGTACCTCTAATACCAGTATTAGTCTGACCACCCCCCTCATCAGCTTACCTTCATAAGCAGGTGTGTGGTCACCTGCTCTCCTCCTTCCCAAGCTTTCACCACAAGGTGAGGTCAAGGGCTGCAGCGGCCGTCTGATGCCAAGCGTCGCCCCTAACTAACAGAACTTGGTTATAGCCATAACCTAACGTTCTGTTTCGTTAAGGGGCTCAGCTTGGCATCACCTTACTGCACAAGGGAGGCCAAGCGGAGCCGCTGGCTGACAAATACACCCCGCTGACAGCCCCCCACAACCATCAGAACAGGGAGGGCCGAGCCCCCCCGACCCCCCCTAATGGAGGGTAGCCCCCCTATTAGGGGCTTCACGGGAAGGCGACGGACCCGACCGTGCGAAGAGGCACTCAAGCAACTCAACGCACAGGGTGAGCAGACCGTGGCTTGACCCCACGACTACACACACGCACAACCCGCATGCCACCCGGGAACGAACGGAGGAACAACCTCGTTACTGCCCACAGAATCACGGGGTCAAGGGCAAACCCAACCCCGTGGCAAGGCCGTAGCAGCGGAGCGCGAAAGAAGACCCAGATCCACCAAAGGACTGGGCTCCCCGGAATGGGGGCCCGGAGAAGTCCACGATGCCAGCATCAAGACCCCACCAGGGGGGCACCTAGTGACCCCGCCCCCCACATCGCCAGCGTATCCGGACAAAAAGGGCCCCTCAGCCGAGCGGGCCCTGTCCTCCCCAACAGCACACCGCCTGGAACACAAGCCCTGCAACAGGCAGACAGCATGGTTAAACACACAAGAGGTAACCAACGGAAGCAGGCAGTGCACCGGGGAAAGACCAGGCAACAGGCTGTCAACCCAAGCCTGGAAAAACTGCGGACGAGGCAGGCGCCAGAAGGACAGCTGAACAGCCGCCCCGGCGGAAGGGGCGTATGCTGGCGTTGTCGCATAACCAAGCTTTCAAACAGCACGTCAGAAGTGGGATCCGTAGACCACTCGACCCCTGACAGCTGCCCACAGAAAAGCCCATACGATCGGCAGACGTCATGAACGTGCAGGGGCACCCTCAACCGGAGAACCGGGAGTTGACACTGCAGCAACACACCAGAGAACCAACCACCCAGGCATCACCCCATGCAATGGTTGGTCCCATAACCCCTCAGGAAAGAACCCCGAAACACACCTGCGGCACCGCCGCAGCCCGCGTTCCGGTTCCCAACAGGGCTATCCCGGGCCTACGGGTCAACGAGCATCACCCCGGACCGGGCCCGGTGATACGGGGAGCACAGGATCCCAGAGGAGGTTAACCCCACCCAACAGGCTCCTCAGCGCCAAAACGCAAGAGAAGAGCGTAATATGGAAGACCAGCCCCAGCACCCCGCACTCGGTATTCCCAGGAGGTCACCCAACCAAGTACCAACCAAGACCAACCCGTACAGCGGCCGAGATCCGACGAGATCGGACGCGTACAGGTCGGCACGGCCGTAAGCCATTACGACAGTGCAGAATACAACGCACCCAACAAGGGTCCCATAACGCTCAACCCTGTGACACCCGGATCGACCTAGCATTTTTCCCCCTGAAAAAACCCCAAGTCCCTCAGGGTACCAGAACAGCAGATCTGCATCCCCAGCGGACAACGGGTGCACTGATCTGGACCAGCGCGACCAGAACCAGTCCCGTGCCCTAATCACGCCGACCTGCCAACCCCAGGAGAAGGGGCAGATATGCGCGTTTGATCCCAACATAAAAAAGAAGGCGCCACCCAGACGTGTCGGTATGAACCGCGTCCGGTGGCCCACCCCTAGGGCGTGAGACCCTTCCCCATATGTCCAGACCCATTCCGTCATCATCCCCTGACATAAACGGGAACCCATCGACAACACACAGGATGTCGGAAGAGGAAAAACCCCCATCCCAATTGCTCCATAAAAACGCTGTTTTACCCAAGCAAACGAGGCGCGCCAGTCAGCAAACGGCCCAAAGCACATCCTGAGCCAGCACTATGTGTGCGTTCTGACATACCCACATCAACAATAGGCCGTTTAGACCACCATATTGAATCCCCAAGACGCCCAGGGAACGACAAGAGGGGCGAGATGCAATCAACTCCATGAATGAATGAATGAAAATATTTACCCAACAGACTGCAGTACAGGAATACATACAAAAAGATAAGGGGAGGCAGACCTGAGAAAGACGTTAGTCTTGTTTCCATCAGGGACCCTCATTTCATATCCATCAAGACACATTCAACTCTTTATAAAATAAAGAAAAGGCATCACCCGTATGACCCAACTGCACAGCTGGGAGTAAAAACCCTGTTTTTCACATGATTTTAATCCAGTCACTCCTTTTAATCAGAGTGTAAGACCAGACTCCCCCAGAAAACACCTTCCCACATGAGACTACGGTCAAGAAAAAGATATGTAAACTGTGAGACACGTGACCAACAGACTCAAGTTTGACACATAAAACGGGCGCAGCAGGCCTGTAAGTCCTGCGCCCAACCTCGACATCTTTAAGACACCAGCTCATGGAAGGCGTCGCCATAGCAACAACGCTACAACGGGCGGGGAAACCCACCGGATCCTGTCATAACAGGAGTCGGTAGAATACCCCTTCCCCCCCCCCCCCTGTCAAGCACTGGCTTGGCCCTGACTGGCTCAGCAGAAAAGATCAACAAATCCTCTAAACCAATCAAGTGGGAAAAAGGAGGGGTTTATTCGACACCCCCTCCCGAAAACACACCCTTTATCCCTACACACAGAAAACAACCGTAGCCATCTTGAAAACCTCCGGTAGAACAAAGCATAGCATAAGCTAATACAATGCCTGCTACCCACAAAAGTGTAAAAGGGTTTACAACAAAAACACAAGTCGCCTGTGCGTGAATCCCATACCCGTTGCCTATGTCATACATAGGAAGAACGCTGAACGAGAGTAATGGCTAGGCCATGAAAAATGTGCGTACGAGCATTACTGCAACTAACAACACAGCGTTGTGAAACACATATACTTAGTTAAAGCAATGGAATAACACCAGTTCTAATTGCATGTGGAGCATCAAGCTAAATAGAACCTATTACCGAGTGTAAGTTGCAGACCTTGCTTAAAACTCGTAACACAACACAACTCACCCCCCAACGTAACAGGGTAGATTCATATATACACAACCCCACCATATGATTTGTATGAAGAAACACACAGTTTGTTTGGCCAAACACAGTCCCCCTTATGTCGGGGAACTTTTTTATTAATTAAAAAGTGTAAGGCACAATATCACAGAGGGGCCGGGAAGGGTGTAGGGGAGGGGACACAAAGGGGAAAAAGTCACTCCTAACGGCGTCTGCCACCTCGCGCCGCTCGAGTCTTGCCACCCCGGGGAGCCCCGGAGGGACGGTAGGTTACAGTCTGCTGGACACGACGTTCCCTACCGTCTCCTCCGGTCTGGGATGGGCCGGCGGTGGCCGAAGCGCCGTTTCGTCCCCTGGCCCTCTTGGCAGGGCCAGCAGCGGCGGCGGAGGCAGTGGTAGCGGCGACGGAGACAGCTCGACGTCGCGGAAGCCTTCTGCCCCCACCGGCAAGGACGGGAGGCGGAAAATGGGGTTGAAGGACGGATCTCTCCTCTGCCATTTCTCTGCATGTTGAGGTCATCAATTGCAGGGCCTTCCCGAACAGGCCAGCGTCGGAGAGGGCGACCGTCAGAAGAGGGGCTCTCTTCTTCTCTGGCACACGGGCCTGCTCCAGCCAAAGGTGACGCTGGCCCAGGGTGGCCAGGGCGCGCACTTTCCCCATGGCTATGGCCAGCACCTGGGAAAGGTGCAGAACAGCTCCCGCAGCCTGGGTGATCTGATCGCATTTTACCTCGTTCAGATCCGTGCCGCCCGTCATTATCCCTGATACAAATCTAGCCAGGTGGGCGATGTTAGACGCCGCAGCCAGCGACTGTGTACCAGCGATGAATGACTGGTCACCCCAATAAGCCAATCGCCTAGCCGACTTCCCCTGGAGGACCGGCTTGCATAGGGGTTCCCACACCATATCCGGACAGAGGAGCGCGGCCATCGGATTGTCAAGCCGAGGTACGCCCTCCCCCATACCTTTGACTAACCCCGACACCCGCGTAACTGGTACGTAGGCGGGAGTTAGTCCCATGATGTTGGACACCGCCTGACCCCGACGAACATAGGCCCCCATCGATGGGAAAAATGGGTAGACAACGTCCACCCCTCTCACTGGGGGACGCTGCCAGGGATGGCCTATGAGGTCATCAGGGACAGGTGCAGGCAATGGCAGCGGCAGCGGCACACCGTTTGCGGTGGCGGCTACCGCCATGAGCTCGGGAAACAAGGCCCGCAGTTCCCCCTGCGAACCCTCCTCCACCGACCCTGCATCCCTCGCATACAGCAGGCTGCGACTGGTCAAGGAGCCACAATCCGATGCGGCCGACAGTAGGGCATCCTGCTGATGAGGCCAAGGTGGTTCCTCGACATCCTCGAACAAGGCGCCCCATGGAGCCATACTCTCCTCCACGGGACCATCATACAAGAACCCGTCCGCCTCCTCCATGAAGTCTTCAGTTTCCATCAGAAATCCAGAGTCGGACGCGTCCTCGCTGGTCTCCAGCAATTCCCCAAACCCAGGCCGTTCGCGTCTGCACGCCACCATCTTGCGACGCGAGCGAGCAGACGCAAAAAGTTTTCGTCGCAAATCCTCCGGCTCCAAAACAATCCCCCGTTCATCAACGGGCGATTCCCCAGAACCAGAGAAACCAGAGTCGAGATCAGGCCATCGCCGGAGCGACGGCCCCGAACCCTCGGCTCGTCGGTGAGGAAAACTATCCACCGGCAGTCTCCCGGGCTGGGTCGGCAACCACGAGAGTGGCAACAGCCCAGCACCGAGGCGCACGACGGAGGCGGGAATGGAGAACCGGTGGTGAAGAGTAGGTCTAGCGGGTCTACTCTCTGCGGAATACATTATGACCCAAACCTTTTCTTATACAACAAGTGAGAGAAGAAAAGGTTAAGCACAATGTAAACCAGTCACAACTCTTTTCAACTAACAAACACGTCAAGTGGGGTACTACCGAGGCACTTTCCTTGTGGTGAAAGCGAGAAGGAGGAGAGCAGGTGACTCTAGGTCAGACTAATACTGGTATTAGAGGTACATTTGTGGAATTTATTCAGTACGCGTGCACGTACGCGAGATAGTGCAGTAAGGTGATGCCAAGCTGAGCCCCTTAACGAAACAGAACATACTGTGGCGATTGGTGAAGAATGAGGCAGTTTACTTTATTTTTACTTTATTGACCGCCTGGACAATTATTCTCAACATAAAGTTACCACTGGGTTATAATAAAAACAACAACAAACTGCTGGCTAACACTAACACTCACTTTGTATGGCAAGTTAACTACTACTGAATTCACACACTAGCTCCCCTAACTTACTTACTTACTTAGGCCCATCGCTCCCAGTGAAGCATAGGCCATCTACGACTATTCTCCACCCAACACAGCTTTGGGCTGTCCTTTCTGCCTCCCTCCAGCTGGTTCCTCCCCTAAGCTCCCCTAAGTAACTACTGTAGCTAATTCTCTTTCATGAACATAGTTATAGTAACTGTCAAGACTGAGTTTTAGTGCAGTTATCACAGCCATCCTAGCTCCGAAGTCCAGTTATCTTGCTCTACCCTGCACAGCGGCCTGCGCACACACTAAACTAGTGCGCAAAAATAAGCCTTAACCCTTAACCCTTTCACTGCTGCACTACCAAACGGTTAACCCTTTCACCGCGACAATACACAGACTGTTAACCCTTTCACTGCCACACAACAGCAGGTTAACCCTTTCACTTCCACACTACAGAAGGTTAACCCTTTACTGTCACACTACCGACGGGTAACTGTCGGTAGTGTGATAGTAAAGGGTTAACCTTCTGTAGTGTGGCAGTGAAAGGGTTAATGCAGTCTGAGCTGTAAACCCTGCATCCTAGGCTGTGTGTGTGAGGTAGGTAATACAGCAAGCTTTCTTTGAAGTTGCAAATATTGAGTTTTACCAATGATGCATTACTAAGTACGCTTTTACCACTTCTCGGTCTCAGAAAACCAACTCAAATAAGTGGTCATTCTTTTCAGAATTTCATTGACTACACAAACAGTCAATCATTTTCTGTGTCAGTGATTTGTCCGGTCATTGAGAGGCGAAACTGGAGGTGGTCACTTTTTAAAAACTGACGCTCGTTGGCTGTTTGGTCTTATAACTCGAGATTGGAAGCACATAATAGGTCAAGCGGTTTGTCCATCAAAGGACGGCCTGTCGGAATGTTAAGTAGTTAATCTTTGGCCAGTGTGACGGAGGGACTGGAAATAATGTCTTTTACTCCGCCACAGGGAGTCGTTGCAGCAAGCGACCCAGAGACAACTGTATTACCCGAGTCGATCCACGCTGAAGTGTCCGTTGCAGATGACTGCCAGTTAAAGACGTGCCTCCCTCTCGAACAACAGCTAGCCGAGGCTAGACAGGTAGTGGACTATCTCCAAGGCCTAATCCAGTCCACACAGCCCGGAGGGGAGACAGGTTCCAATGGGGAACCAGATGGCCAGAGACGGGCCCAGTTGGGGCCACAAGGGGGTCCTGTGCCGGAACAACAACAAACCCCAATAGGACCACCCACGAGGTGGCAACCACAAGGAAGAGGTGGAGGCAGAGGCAGGAATCCGAATGGCTACCGTGTGCGGCGGGTGCAGTGTTGGACGTGTGGGACTCTCGGACACATTTCTCGGGACTGTGCAGAGCGGGACCATCTATCCACAACAGGGCGTGTTTGTACAGAAACAGGTGGCGGGCCCCTCCCAACAACGGGCCCCTCTCAAGGAACTGTGACTGGACCAAATAGGTACGTGGCTTTCTCCTCCGAACAGGCTCCAGGGAACCATGGCGATGATGGCATACCACCAGGACATGTTCGGGGCCCGATGACCCCAGTGTCATCCGGTCACAGGCGACTGACCCACCGGGTCCCACAACCCGGGGGAGACCGGGTTGTTGGATCTGTGGAGTGAAAGGTCATTTTCAAAGGTCATGTCTGCAGAGGCCACCGGCAGAATAAAAATATATGCAACTGACTAGGGTAGAGGTGGGATATATTGAATGATAAAATATGCTCCTAATTAGATTAGAATAAAAATAGAATAAAAAATAAATAGAGGTGTTAGGTGATTAGATTATGAATGAAAGTTACTAAAAACGGATGTATGAGTGACTGACAAATGCATGAACTAATCAGACTAACAAGAGGATCAAATTATGTTAAACAGTTAATCAATATTAGACAGTGTGATGATGTGACACTGCGGCAGCTAGTGATCAGTAAATTATCCATGCTTGGTCAACATTCAGATTGATCAAAGGGTGGACTGCATGATTAAGAAATTAAAAAGACTCATAGTTGTTTCTAGTATTTTATAGTATTGATAGAAGCGTATTAACAGTTATGAGCAATAGGATAGGTGTTTATTTACTTTTATTTTTACTTCTCTTTTCTAGTGTGTTACGAGCAATTCCTGACTTAGGCCGGGAGCGTTCATTTTGTTTATTCATTTGATTTCCCTTTTTGTTTCTTAGTTAATACGGGGGTGCATAAGCCTCTAGATGATAGGTTAAAAATGAGCTCAGAAGAAAAAAGAAAAAGCTCACAAGTTTGGTTTATTTTTTCATTTATTGGTTTGGCAGCGTTTTCTTTGTGTGTTTTGTTTTCTGTTTTCTTTCTTTCTGTATATTTTTTCTTAGGGTACCTGGCAAGCTGGGAGTGATCTCGACACATCAGGACAGGTTAGTATATGTCTGTAAAATGGACTGGGAACAAAGTGAAGGAACATGAGCTAGTTATGGATTTTTGTTCTCCGCCCATTGAATACCCGGTTTTTAGGGGCTGGGGGTGTGTCGTGATTGGTGAAAGTGTTGGGAAGCATGATTCTCTGTACATTGATGAAGCTCAATAGGTTTGGTCGCTATTGGCCAAATTAGTCTTGTGTAGGGTGTGGACATGTGCAATTGATAATTGGCTTGTAGTGTGGAAGATGTGTGTTTAAGGCGGACTGTGATTTGTTGCCATACACACAGGAAAACTGGGAGAGTGGATGTGTCAGTGCTGACCGTCCGGTCCGGGGTGCAGCTGTCCAAAAGGCGAAGATAACGATGTTTGAATGTGTATTCCACATCGAGAGGTGGAGGAGTATACTGTTTTGACAGCATAATATAATGAGAGCCATGTGAATTTTTCAGAATTTTGAAAATTAATGATCTAGAAGCCATGAAATATATAGATAAATGATTTGGAAAAGAAAGTTGTCAAAGCTCAGACCAGTAAAGAGAGTCTGAGGGAGGAAAATTATGGATTCTCAATCAATTGTTGTGGTAGAAGTGACCTGCACTGTCCCCCGAAGCGATATATATTCACTGCAGGATACGGATGGGAGATTGGGGAGACAGCAGTCATCAGAGTGGGGTACAAGGAATACCAAGGACTCCATCGGTACTGTTGATCCAGGACACTGGCTAGTGTCTACCCAGCGGCTCCATGGGGAGCCACAACACTGCGGAGAACCAGGAGACGCCTACCTCTCGGGCCGGGAGAGTCTTGGCCAACGCAGTGACCGAGTCTTGAGGCTTCAGAGGGAAACGACAGACAACCAACGAGGAGACAGGCGGCTAGACCTCAGCAACAACTCCGGCTGTCAACAGAAGCAAGGCCTCAACCATTGACCAGGGGGTCAACCAGCGAAAGGGTCGAGCAGCCAGCGACGACCTCCCCACCGCTGTGACAGCAATAGAAGATACAGCAGGGGGCTCTACCCCCAAATAGAGGTCAACACGAGTCAAGATGTGCTCGACAGAAGATGGAGTGTGATGAGAAAGGCAATTTGCTTTCTAAATTCCACCTCCCAGAATGGGGAGTTGCACCCAGCAGTCGTGATACTGCACCAGCTCTGAGCAATAAAGAGGAGGCCGGGTCAAATCTAGAAAACATAGACCCCCCTCCTCAATGCTCCAAGTCAGAATTTGACAACTCACAGTTGAGACCAATGGAAATTGATCTTGGTACGAGAACAAGTTGTTAAAGACTGTACACACGATCACAAAAACTGAAATTGCTAATTTGAATTTTAGGATCTGAGTGTGGCAAACCATATATATTTTATCCTAATATGATTTAAAATGTCTTAAGTGTTATCTAGATAGTAGTGTGTAGAGATTGATATCTATGTTTGACATATTAAGGATAGGTAAACTATCCAAGTGGGGAACTGTGGTAAAATCCCAACATAGATCATCAAAGATCTAATCAAACTGTTGTGTAAAAGTCTTAAAGAAACAGTCAAAATGGAACAACAATCAAACTAAGGGGTTATATTTAGAGATAACAGCTGCAATAGTAAAGTCAACCGAATATATGCTTCTGGTGGCTTCTGGTGATTAGATTACTCGGCCCTTTTGGTGAATTTGCATACAAAGTGTGGGCAACAGCCTGTATCCTGTGATCTGTGGGAACTGTTTACAGTGTGGGGGTGGGTAAACAGCTAAACGCAATCAGCCACCTGGGCTCAGGGGTGGGGGGCAGGAAGCTTTAGTCACACAGACACACACACACACACACACTCACATTCACATTCACATACACACACACACATACATAGACACACATACACACACACACACAGACACACATAGACACACGTACACACACACACACACAGACACACATAGACACACACACACACAGACACACATAGACACACATACACACACACACACACACAGACACACATAGACACACATACACACACACACACACACACACACACACACAGACAAACACACACAAAATATAATTAAAATTGTTTACATTGTGGTAATAATTATGAAGTCATACTAAAACTGTATTATTGTAATTTGTACAAGTAATGTGTTTAAGTATGATTATCTGTGTTTATGTAATCAATATATCTTGAGGTTCATCAAAGTATTCAGGTAATGTGTTTAAGTAAAAATACAGGGAAAATATTCTCTGGGCAAAAACAAAGTGGAGAGGGTTGGCCTTAAGCCAAACCCCTAATTTCAAATGTAAGCTTAGCCGGCCTGGCATTGGAGGAAAGAATGTGGTGATGTCATCACTCCGAGACACTGGGCCTTGGGGATATAATGGGGTGTGATGGGGGGAAGAAGGACTCTGAACAACCCAACCGACACGACAAGACCTCCTTCACCATCTGATCCACAAGGCAGCAGGCGGCCAAACAAAGGAACTTTTTGGAGGGAAAAACCAACTCTTTGTTATCAAGCAGAGAACAAAGACTTTCAACCATTTTATCAACTAGCTTTCTTCTTTAGTCTGGTTTTGATTAATTACGGCATAGTGTTTTTGATCACAACTATAGCATTCTTATTGTAATTTGTATACACTCTTAAACTTTGATTAAACAGCTGATATACTACCTTTTCCTCCTAATTCCTTCTGCCTGCACCGCTGAAAGAAGAGAAGTGATTCCCAGAGCTTAAGAGATATAGACACAACGCAGAGGGAACAAAGCAACCCGGTTCTGAGCAGAGCAGAACCGAAATAGCTTGGGAAATCCACTTCAGTTACAAGGCGTCACTTGTCGGGGGCATAGAGAGTTCTGGCAAAGCTGATGATGAATGCTTTGTATCTTCCATCATTCACATTCTTAGCTGATGGCTGGCCATACAGGTGGCACACATAATTTGCTAAGACCATCAAAGGTAGACTGGTCTAGGGTAAAACTGCTACGCAGTTCGCTTATTGCTTATTGCCAGCGGAGGAGTGCTGCCGAGTCCTTCCGCGTTTTCCCTGATTGGCTGCGACACGCCCCGCGGCAGGCGCGGCAGCCGCAGAGCGGAGCGGCAGAGCTTGCGGCAGAGCTTGCGGCATTATGTAGCCATAATCCGCGATGATTTTCATTCGAAGCTTAGCTCACCTGGCAGTGCTGCGGTCCTGTGGTCCTGCGGTCCGTTGGTGACAAGTTTGAATCCCTTTGATTTTTTTTTAATTTTTTTTTTTACGTATATTCTTTCGCCGGTTAAGGTTAGGCATGGTTAAGGCAGTGGCGGCTCTTCCACTAGGGGCGCACGGGCGCCGCCCCACCTGCTGTTAAATCAGATAAGAAGAAAATAAAACTTTTTAGTTTTTTGTTTTATAGCCCTATAAATAATATAAACATGTTTAAAATGAATAATATTTACTCATTTTAAGTATGTTTGTATTTCCAATGCACAATATAACGTTATTATCTCAAATAAAAAACACTTGTTTTCCTGAGCAGGAAGTGACATCACGTTTTTTTTATTTTTTTATTTTTTCGTATTTCTCGGCCCGGGCTAGACGCGATAGCGCTCTGAGTGCGCGTCACAGTTTGATTGCTGTATCCGTCACAGCCAATCAGTGCATAACGCGTTGTGCGTTGAAATATGACTATTATGTTGGAATCCGGGCGCGATTTGAAGCGGTCTAGCCAGTAGCGTCAAGAATTTCTGTAGCCGCATTTCGCGGAGACGCTCTCTGATTGGCCGACGCCAGTATTTTTTTCCGTAGCAGAATTTCACAGAGACGATCTCTGATTGGCCGAATCCAATTTCTAATGTTCCAATTCTAGCTTATTCCTAGGTTGGTCCATTGGTGGAGATAGTTGTGTTGTTGTGAGAATGATGCAGGCAGCTGTTTGTCTTAGAGCGTGCCGTGACTGCAAGTTCTTTAGACTGTTAAGCTTAGGCACTCTTTCAAAGTTGGTTAAGGTTAGAGTTTGTCTTAGAGCATGGCGATAGAACGCCAGGTAGTTTGCAGTCTGTTCGAGCGGAAATGGACAAAGGAATGAAGTACTGTTGTGTGGTGCTGCTAACTGCTAACAAGCTAACACTTGGCTAACAAGCTATATGGCGGATGCAGTCTGGACACAGTGGACAGTGGTCTGGAATACATCAACAGTGGATTATACACTACTTTATCAAGGCAAGCCCTCCTGCCCTGGACGCAGGGCCGCCTCAGGGGGTGTGCGAGCAGTGCGGTCGCACAGGGCCTCGCGGGAAGGGGGGCCTCGCAAAATAATTTTTTTTTTTTTTTTTTGCGAGGCCCCCCTTCCCGCAAGGCCCTTTTTCATCACAGACCTAAAATCTAGTTTTGCTTATATGCTTATATATTTCACATTAGACACGTTTGTAGAATGTGTCTGACTTGTTCCTGGGTCTGCAGTGACATACTATTGGTTTCAACGAAGGGAGCTCTGGTGCTCTGCAGCAGACATACTATTGGTTTCAACGAAGGGAGTGGAGTGGTTACTTACTTGTGTAGCACGCCGGCGTGAGTCAGCTGCGTTTGACTATTTCGCGCGTGCAGCTTTTGACTATTATGCTTAGTTATGCCAGCCAACTCGAAGAGGTCGGTCATTATCAGTCGGTCGGTCACCAAGGAACGTTGACGAAAGGCGGGACAAATGGCCGGAGCCTTGTCATGATGCAGTCGGGATATAGCCATGATGATGTCGGCTAGTAGCTAGCTTAGCTAAAGGCTATCTAGCGTTAGCTAACCTAGAGACATGCAGCCAAGATGAAGAGGATGGTCGTTTGGCAGATGAACTTCGTCAACTCCACGCGGTTGTCTCCATCCTCTTGGACGTTTGGTGAGTTTTTAACCTATTCTATTAACTCTATTCTATTCCCGCCGTGGACATCGCTCTCTCTCTCTCTCTCTCTGGAGCTAAACTGGCCGACTAGCTGTTGTAGTACTACTAGTAGCTAACGGTGTGTGCCTGGTGTCAGCACCTGCTGTATGTAGCCGCATAGCTTGCTTCTGCGTTAGCTAATGGTTAGCGATAGCCTGGTTGAGCTAACTGTTAGCCAGTTAGCTGTTTAGCTTCGACGTTCGTTTGGGAACGTTCGTTTGATGCTATCAGTTAGCCTTGAGTTAGCTGTTAGCTTGTGCTACGACCATTGACATTAGCCGTGAGAATAGCAGGGGGTTCTGGCACTCTGACTACGACATCATCTTTGACAGAAGATGTAGTCGGGCCTGCACCATGACAAGGCTCTGGCCATAGCTTATTTTTGTCCCGACAGCGAGAGGCCTTTCGTCAACGTGGAGACCTGTGTTGCGGCCTTTCGCCCTGCGTTCCTTGGTGCAGGTAAGATTAATGAAAATGTCATGACATTACCCCACTCTTCCTTCCTTCCCCTCCCGAATGTTTTGTTAATAACAATGTTTTTTTCCAGGCAAAACATATGCTACTTCACAACATTTGGAGATACGACATGTGCTGTGTGTGAATGTCTTGGTCGTTTGTGTAGCTTGGGTAGCGTTGGGCCGTTGGCCAAAGCTGTGTGTGGCCTGGTGTCACAGTACCTGGCTAGCCTATTTAGCTGATGTCGGCCATTGGCTCCTTGCTGCTTTGGTTTCTCTGGTATAGACCCTCTTCTCTTTGGATTTAAGTGTTGATCTTTGTCCTTTTGGATCTCTCATACATGCTCTCTCTCTAACACACACACATGCTCTCTCTCTCTCTTTCTAACACACACAGTCTGCCTATGGCGGCCTTTCTCGATGGCTAGGCTGTGCTCGCTGAGTCTGTACATAGTCAAGGATCTTCAGTCACAGTGCTCAGGTATTCTGCCACTGTGTACTCTCTGTTTAGGGCCAAATAGCATTTCAATTTCTTTCCAATGTGTCTCTCTCTCTCTCTCTCTTTGGATTTAAGTGTTGATCTTTGTCCTTTTGGATCTCTCATACATGCTCTCTCTCTAACACACACACACACGACAAACACACATGCTCTCGCTCTCTCTCTTTCTAACACACACAGTCTGCCTATGGCGGCCTTTCTCGATGGCTAGGCTGTGCTCGCTGAGTCTGTACCTAGTCAAGGATCTTCAGTCACAGTGCTCAGGTATTCTGCCACTGTGTACTCAATGTTTAGGGCCAAATAGCATTTCAATTTCTTTCCAATGTGTCTCTCTCTCTCTTAAAAAAAAATAAAATAAAAATTTAACCTTTGGGGGGGGGGGGGGGGGGGGGGGGGGGGCTCGCATTTAAATCTCGCACAGGGCCTCGCATTTCTCCCAGGCCGCCCTGCCTGGACGTGTCAACTAAACAGTGAGTCTCTCTCTCTCTCTCTCTCTCTCTCTCTCTCTCTCTCTCTCGCGTTTGGATTGAAAATACGTGGATTATGGCTTGTTCAATATCGTCTATGTTTGAATGAATGAATGAGAACTTTATTAACAGATTGCAGAATGGGTACAATACAGTACGGCTCAATACACACAATTGTTAAGGGGATGCAGACCAGAGAAAGACGTTTGTCTTGTTTACATCAGGGTCCCAGATTTGCGATTCATATCGATAGTTTAATAGCTAGCCTTGGCTCGTTTAACAATATGCAAAATATGTGTACAGCCCTGTACTCATACTGAAGTTATTCTTGGTATATAATAGGTCTGATTGTGTAACGAATCGATTCCACGTCGCGCTGTGTGTGAGAGAGAGAAGGAGAGAGGGAGAGATCTGCGTGTGTTTGGAGACGGAGCGAGTTTTGTTTCTAACTTTTCTATTTATATATTGTGTTTCAAGTTGTGAATTAGACTATACTTTATTTGACTGGTTGTGTGTTGTTGTAGTAACAGCTGAGCGACTCGTTCATAAGAGCCGATTCATTGCCGTGAGCGTGAGTCGAATCGCTCACGTCTTGCCATGAGTCGGTTGCGTGGTACTGTACATGTTTGCAAAATGTTTGGTATAGCGCCCCTAGTGGCGAAGCATCAACGAGCCGCTACTGGGTTAAGGTTAAGGTTAAGGTTAGGCATTGTTTAGGAGTTGGTTAAGGTTAGAAGGGTTAAGTTTAGGCGCTGTTAAGGAGCTGGTTAAGGTTAGAGTTTGTCTTAGAGAATGGCAATATTCTTTCTATGGTTAAGGTTAAGGTTAGGCATGGTTAAGGTTAAGGTTAAGGTTAGGCATTGTTTCGGAGTTGGTTAAGGTTAGAAGGGTTAAGTTTAGGCGCTGTTAAGGAGCTGGTTAAGGTTAGAGTTTGTCTTAGAGAATGGCAATAGACAGCCTATTTCCGCACTGCCGCTCTCTCGCGCTGCCGCGGTCACATGGGCGTCGGTGACGAATGCGGAAGCATTCTTGCACTCTTCCGCTGGCAATAAGCTACACGCACCCAGTTCTGTAAATGCAGTCAGGTAGGCCTACTCCTTTTTCTCACAAGCAACAGAAAATGTTTTCCTCTTGCCCTTGCCATGAAATGCACTTGTAGAGTCACAACCTGAGAAGGTATGGATTCTAATAAATGCTGAACACACATGAATGAATGAATTGTATTTGTATAGCGCTTTTCCAAACAAAGTTTCAAAGTGCTTTACAGACATGTTAAAAACAGCAAACATCAGGAAATGTGAAAAAATCTAAATAGAAAATAAAACAATAAAAACAGCTTATGCAATCGGAGCTGACCTAGACCCATAACTTTAGGAAAAACATTTAAAAAACAGATGCGTCTTTAAAAGTGACTTAAAAGAGGACACTGACTCTGCTAGACTAAGATCCAAGGGTAAGTCGTTCCAGAGCATGGGTGCCCGGGCCGCAAAAGCCCGGTCTTCCCGGGTGACCAGGCTAGTTTTATAAGGAACCAGGAGGGCCTTACCAGCGGATCTGAGGCAGCGATCCGGAACATGGGGTTCCAACAAGTCCACAATGTAGTTGGGGCCAGTCCATGTAGGGCATTCAACGTAATCAATAAAATCTTAAAATCAATTCTGTAGCTCACAGGCAGCCAGTGTAAAGCAGCCAGGATTCGCTACAAGCTCGTACTTACTCATGTTTCCTCTCGCTCCCCAGTGACGCCTCTCAAGCCTCATGTTCCAACCAACTTTCCCTGGACCACTCCCCTGTGCTTCCCAGACCACAGCCTTCCTACCTCTGGACTTTCGCACACGCACACACACTGGACTCTTGCACACACTCTTGTGTGCAGGGTTCGAGTTATCACCTGAGAGCTATGGGGGCCCCCTGATTTCTTTTTTTAAAAAGAATTTCCTAAAATTGTGGCAGTTTTTTAAAGTCATATTTAGAGGAATATCTCATTAGGATTAGAGTCTAATACTAATGAGTAATGCCATCACACAACAGTCTAATCATTAGACTATTGTGTGATGTCATTATTCAGTCTCATTCTTAACCATCAATATTTGTACATTGTCTTACTCACCTCTGATATATAATGCCATATTTATGTATTTGCATTTTGCATCTGATAAAATACAACAATTTAATTTGAAAAAATTTGACCAAATCTATGAACTTGAATGAACATTTATTTGTCTCTGCACTTATAAGTAAAAAACTAACAAAATAATCCTCCTTGGCAAATAACCAGCTGTATTTAGTTTTCCAAAAGGTCCATTGACTCGGTCCCCAGCATTGTGGTGGTTGAGCAGCAGCGCAGTCCAGGTGGAGACTCGGTCTGGCAGTGGCAGCTGCGGTAACATTAACAGGAGCAGAGCTAACACTACTACAACACACTGCAGCACCCACTCTCCACTTTAGATCACACAAACACACTTTATATTTATTGATAAAGGATTTGCACTACAACGTTGTACACCTACTGTAAATTGTACCTAAATTGCACCTCATCCCATTTCTGCCTTGCACTATATAGTATTGTATATTAGTACACTGCATAGTATATTGTATATTATATGGTAACTCAGTTACGTCTATTCTGCATCGAACATTGTACATATGTCTATACTGAACACTGTGACCTAATTTTTTTACTTCTAATTTACATGCTATACTATGTTATTTTATTTCATACTTATCTTGTCTTGCACAGTCTCTGGAGTGTAACAGTAAGAAGCAAGTAAAGAAACTTGAACTTGAAACTAGCAGTGTCAACTTCAGTAGCGCTGCTAGCTGCTGCGCTAACAGCGTTAGTCTTTGGCCTTTTTATAAAGACGAAGCTGTCCAGCCTTGTACAGCCTTGTGGCGGGTTAAGCCTTTTTTTCGGCGGCATGTGGTGTACTGTTTACTTTTTACTTGAGTCGCAGTTGCAGGACATGAGGACATGTCAAAATACTTCCCAAAGGTCAGTGAATACCACGACCACAACACCAGAGGGAGCTCCACAAATCATGTTAAACCCAGATTCGGCTCAAACAAGGGTGTTAAATGTAAGTAATAATATGATTGAATATAACTGCACTTTAACTGTTCCACAAGAGGGCGCTATAGGCGTAAGGAGACGCAGCTATAGCAGCTGACGTCAGGTAGCAGGTATAAGGGAATGTTCCCTCCCCCTCTGTCTCTCTCACTCTAGCTCTCACGGAGAGCAGGTCTTGTGGTGGAAATGTGCATATGAAATAAACCACGCCAGTTAAGGCTAAAGAGGCCCTCGTTGTCATGACCAGTTATTTTGCTCCCCAGGTGACTGTGTCAACAGGTTATGGGCCCAGATCACGGAAGAGCAAAATAACGATAGCTAGTTAGCTGAAAAGTTTAGGCTAGTTTAGCAGCGGGAGAACCGCGAGATGCTAAAGCTAAGCTAACGGGCAGCTAAGCTAAGCTACAATCAAAAGATGGCGACCAGAGGAAGGAGCAAGTGGCCCACGTTTAACGGAAGGGCAGAAGAATACGAGCTCTGTGAAGAGCGGATGTTGTGCTGTATGCACAGAGTGGGGCTGAAAAAGACTATTTTGACGGGCCTCACAGGAGTAATAACAGAGGCAGCGCAAGCCCTGGATAAGCTGAATGCTGACGCATACTGCGAGCTAGCACCACTCCTAGACAACACGAGCTTGGGACTGATATTCCGGGACACAAAGGACAAAGGCAGAGAGAGTCTAAAAGTGTTAAGAGAACACTACATCGGCAGAGGTAGGCCCCGGATTGTATCCCTGTATATAACTTTGACCGCGCTGAAGAAAGCTAACACAGAGACTGTGACTGAATACGTCATCAGGACGGAACAGATCATCACGGCGCTCAAGAGTGCAGGAGAAGCACCGAGCGATGGACTAATGATGGCAATGGTTATGAGGGGACTACCGGAGATGTATAAACCATTCACACTGTTGGTTACACACAGTTCAGTGGACATGTCGCTGGGGGAGTTCAAGGCCAAGCTGCGGAACTTCGAGGCCTCAGAAGACTCAGACCCGGTCGCCGAAGAGGCAGGAGAAAGGGTAATGAAGGCCCGGGCAGCGCCAAAGAAAAAAGGCCGGACCCCTGACGGAGATGGCGTGTTGGCGATGTGGAGAAAAGGGTCACCGAAAAGATAAGTGCATAAAAACCGTTTGGTGTAGTTTCTGTGGAACTTCGGGACACGCGGACAGAGTGTGTAGAAAGAAGCGCAAACAGAGCGCTCTGTACGCGCACGTGCAAGAAGGCGGCTGTGTGCAAGATGGCAGCAGCGGTGGACGTGAGGCGAGTCGAGACGACCCCCGGAGAGCAGCGGGAAGAAAGGACTTCACCTTTAGGGCGCAGACAGCATACGTCAGCCAGTCAACACAGCAGCAGCAGGTCCAAAGGAAGGGATTGATCGTGGACACAGGTGCGTCGTCCCACATTATCAACGACAGGAACAGATTCAAGAACTTTGACAGCACCTTCGAGCCGGAGAGACACAGCATGGAGCTGGCAGATGGGAAGCGCACATTCGGGTTGGCGCAGGGGTGAGGAGACGCACAGGTATGCCTCATAGACAGTGAGGGGCGCCGGTGTACAGTGACATTGAAGAACGCCCTCTACATACCCTCAGTCCCACAAGAACTATTCTCTGTAAAATCTGCTACTGCAAACGGTGCCAAAGTGTTCTTCAATGAAGGTAATGATGTTCTTGTGGAGCCTGACGGTACAAGGTTTAACATTGAGGTGTACAAGAGAATGTATTATCTACAAACAGAATGTAATTAAAATGATATGTGTAATGTCAGTCATGATATTCAGACATGGCATGAGATCATGGGTCATTGTAATTACGAGGATATACTGAAGCTGCAGGCGGTGACAGTAGGCATGCACATTAACGGTGAAAAGCATAGACCTAACAAAGAATGTGATGTGTGTATAAAGGGAATGTTCACTCAAACAAGGAACAGAGGTCCCATGGAAAAGGTAAAGACACCACTTGAGCTACTTAACACAGATCTAGCCGGTCCAGTAAATAATGAGTGGAATAATGAGGTGGATTTAAATATGTGCAGTCTTTCACAGATGTGTGTACAGGGGCAGTGTTTGTTTACTTTCTCAGAGCAAAGAGTGACACACTCCAGGCCACAGAAAAATTCCTTACAGATGTAGCTCCGTATGGCAGCATAAAATGCTTAAGGTCCGATAACGGAACAGAGTTCACAAATAGAGAGTTCCAGTCACTGCTGAGAAGGAACAAGATCAGACACGAGACGTCCTGTCCTTACTCCCCGCACCAGAACGGGATAGCAGAGAGGGAAGGACGCACTCTTTTCGAAATGGCTAGGTGTAAGCTAATAGATGGTAACTTATCTAAGAGTCTATGGCATTATGCGGTACAAGAAGCCGCTTACACCAGAAATCGGTGTTTTAACAAGCACACGGGCACCACCCCGTATACAGCACTGACAGGAAAAAGGTGTGATCTAGCCAGGATGCACAAGTTTGGGTCAGTGTGTTATGCTTACCAACAGGACAGAGGAAAGCTTGAGTCCAGGTGTGAAAAAGGACTTTTTGTCTTTCTTCTTTAAGCGGCACTTGGCTGCCATGTGACTGCGCGCACAGCGGTAACAGCGGCGGTTGGACTTTATCCATTGACTCACCTCGTCGGCGGTCATCTTCTTGAACGTGTCACAGTGTGACAGCCAGTGTTCCTTTTCGCAGTACTGGCATACAATCTTCCACTTCTCTTTCGTCGAGGGGGTGCTGTGGTTCTTGTTACGCGGTACTGATTCGGCTTGGTGCATGACGGTCACCAGCCTTCGGTTATCGTTTGATCTCCTAGGTCCCTCTCTGGGGCTTGGTCCACTCCGCACGAACGTATCCAGTCGTAGGCTGCTGACTTCTCTCGCCAGGAAGTCGGCCAGGTCTAGGAGGGATGGCTCGGGACCGTTGGGATCACGGTGGTCTCTTTGCCGCCTGAAGCGCTCTTGTCGGGCGGGCGGAAGCTTCTCTAATATTCTTTCAACATTTGAGTTTGCGTACAGTTCGTGCCTACCCTTTTCCTTTTGTGCCCCCAGCATCCCTACCAGGGATTGTACCTTGATAGAGAGGTCATCCAATGAGCGATTGTCTGTGGCTGGGGGTAGACGGTCAATATTCCTTATCTCTTGTATTACGTAGTCCCATATGCGTCCATAACGTTGGTCGAGGGCTACTAGAGCCGCGGTGTATGGGGTACTTGAGTTGGAATATGCCAGCGCTATATTATGCGCTCTGGGCACCTTCAGGTGCTTGAGTAGGATAGCATACTTGTACGTTTCATCAGGGACATCGGACATCATTGTCTCTAAGCACATTCGTAGCTCTGTGTACTGTGCTCTGTCCTCGTGTGTGAAGTCCGGGAACGTCGGTGTGCCAAGGTACGATGCCATGGATGGCTGGCACATCGGTGAGCGTTGGGGGAGAGGCCTCCTAGGCGAGTCTCCCCTTACGTGTCGTTGTGGGCTGGTACCTGGTGGGTACCAAGGCCCGGGTACCCAGGTGCTGTTCCTCGGGGCTGGTCGTGCGTCAAACTCACCCTTGAGTTGAGTCGGGGGTCTGTAACGCAGGGCCTCGGGGGTAAAGTCTGGGCTGTACTGGACCTCCTGGTCCTGTGGAGTACGATGCTGCTGGTGGGCTTGACTTTCCTCCTCTTCCTCTTCTTCTTCCTCTGCTAGGTCTTCTAGATCTTGCAATCGTCTATTCAGTCTCTCGGCGGTGTAGGCCAGTTCTTCCCTGTTGCTGGGTCTCGCATGGACCGGTCGGGGAGGGGGTTCGGAGACGTGTATAGGCTCTTTCTGTTGGCCGGGCTCCGGGTCGCTTGATCGGGTAGGGGAGGGTGCCCTAGACCCTTGTCTTGACGAGGCCCTGGAACTCCGTGCGGAGGGAGGGGGAGTCGCCCTGGCAATCAGTTGCTCCATTATCTGCGCTTGTAATCGGTCACGCTCGGCTTCGCGCTTGATGTGAGCGAGGTCGCGCTCTGCTTCGCGCTGGGCTTGGGCTGCGTCGCGCTGTGCATTGGCGGCTTCGCGCTGTGCATCAGCGGCGGCGCGCTGGGCTTCGGCGCGGTCTCTTTCAATATTCTCTTCCGTCTGGAGGCGTCTGGTCTCCAGGCGTATGCAGTCGTCTTCACTCCTTTGCTGCGCCTGGAAGCGCTCTCGCTGGGTCGCAGAGTGTTCGCGTTCACTAAGGGCTTGCGCTTGGAGTTGCGCGTGGAAGCGTTCTCTTTGGTCTGCAGATTGTTCGCGCTCACTCAGTTATTGAGCCTGCAGGCGGTCTCTTTCCATGGTAGAGTGTTCGCGCTCACTTTGGTGTTGCGCTCGGAGGCGCTCTTGTTCCATGGAAGAATGTTCGCGCTCGCTAAGCGTCTGTGCTTGGAGTCGATCGCGTTCAGTGGAGGCTGCCAGGGTGGCGATAAATGCCTGCGCCAGCATCTTGTCCGCCTCGCTGGGGGAAGACACTGATGGAGGTGATCGGCTTCTGGCAGTGCTCGTTGGAGATCCGTTCTCCTGTCGCGCTCCGAGGAGGTCCATCTCCTGGGTGCGCGTCTCTTCTGGTAGTGGGTCGGGTTCCGTCACTGGAGCGCTTTCTTTATCCTGGAGCTCTCCGGGGACTATCCCGTTGACGTTGTCGGGGGGTAAAGTCATGTCATGTCCCTCCTGGTCCCCCCCGTGAGCTTGGTCAGTTACGTTAGAACCCACTAGGGTCTCTACTGGCAGGGTCGCCTGGTCGGTAGGGTTTGACATACTTTTACTATCCGCTTTTTCCGCGTTTAACGTCTGTATAAAGCTAGGTAGTAGACTGGCAGCGTAGTCCTCTAGGTAAGGAGGTGGCTGCCGTCTGCGCTGCGGGCAATCTAGCTTAGGAGAACCGTTTGTGGAGTGTTCATCGCTGGCCATGTCAATATTAATATTATATTAATATTACGCTAATTACCATCCGGCTCGAAGGACCAATTGTAACTGAGGGGTACAATTCCCTGACTGTATTGAATAAATATGGTATCATTAAACCACTACTGAGTTATGTACATTACTACTGGCCATACAGTACACATGTATATGAGATGAACACCCACACAATAACACGGCTTAACAAAGAAAGTCCTGTTTGTAATATTTATTAGAAGAGCATCAAGATTATCTTACATTATTAAGAATGAGAGTTGCGCTTGTAAGGCGAAGAATGTGCATGAATAAGTCAAGAGCGTAAGTCCATGAGCATATTACGAAGGGGATAATTAATACCACCTGTAGCATAAGAATTATATAAGGTACACTCGTAGGTCAGCTGGAGATACTAGGGGGGTTCCCTCCGGTTGTAAGCCAGCAGGGGAGAGGATTTGTCGGTAGCAAAAGTCTGGATCAACGAGGAATAAAGAGACTCCAGGTACAGGAGACAGTGCAATAATCCTTTGGTCCGTAGACAAAGCAACAGCTATTCTCCGGTATGCACTGCAGCATGGGTGAAAGCTAGCCAGCCTCAGAGTCCTTGAGGCGGGCTCGACGGGGCTCCTCACAGGGTAAATCCCACACGGTAGTGGGGGTAGACGATTCTCTGCTCCAGCAGCCACAGGACCAAAGCAATATAATCCAGCCGAAAAGGGCTCTGTAGTCGTCGGTGTAGGTTATCCAGTGTACATATCCACACGGTTCTCGTCTAGGGCTCCTCGGATGGCGGCACAAGGTTAGGCCGCCCAGCCTGGATAAGCACACTAGCTCGGTACGATGAAACGTTGGTAATGCTGGTCACTGTAGAACGGTAGCCGCACGATACACTATACATAATAGACTATTACTTAATAATAGAATAGGTCGAACTCGACGATACAGCGTTAAACTCTGACACTTCAGCTATCAATTCGCACGCGGTCTCAAGACTCTATTTCGGGGCAAAAACGGGCCCACTTCACAGCACGTTGTATCGTGGTGAAGGCTTCAACTTATTGGGGTAACACACTGCTGTATCCACCTGCAACGTATTTATACGTAAGGTGAATAATCTAGTACCAGCCTTATTTCTGTCTCGTATTACTGCGCAAATCTGGGCATGTTGAGACATGTCTTAGCGGTGACTTTGAACTAGACATTGGGGGTATGGCCGTGGCGCCTAGGGGGTCGCTGTCCAATAGGAGAACGAATATTATGGTCTGGCCTGTACTAGGTAAAGGGATATTCCGTGTATATGTACAAAGAATATACAAGGGATATCAGACGATATACAAATACTATACAATATATCTCAAGTAATAAATATATATATTCGGTTTAATCTGACCCTTTGTAACACAGATGATTGACAGGGGCTGGTGTGAGCTGGGTAGGGTAGTTTTTCAAAATTCGAAAGCCCTAAGTCTCTTCCTTCAAAAGACTACACTCACTTTTGGCTGTGCCACTTCCTCCTGTCAATATGCGCCGGTTTCCGACTCAATGCCCTGAGATTTCTATAATCTTATATTTCACTAATAACAGTTAAAATAATTGGTAAACAAACGTAATGCTGAAAATATACACTTTTACTGTATATCTCGGGCTTAAGAGGTTAACCCTGTGAGGCCCAACTTAAAAAGACATTAGCAACTTCAGAGGCCAGAGGGTGAGACATATAAACACATTTACTATCAAATAGCATTGTGAGGCTGAACAACAGGACCAATTGACTATAGGCCTACATGTGCTTAAATTTTTTTAAATAAATACTTTTTATTTGTATTTTCTTTTATTCTCTTTCTCCAATTTTCTGTTTTTCTCCCTGTCCCAATTTAGTCGCCGTGCCAATTCCCCCCCTCCCCTACCTGGCTGATGTATGCATGTTCTCCTACGAGTCTGTACAAGGGCGTCCCGAAGCCGACCGCACACTTCCTCTGATACGTGTGGCGACTGCCAGTGACGTCTTTTCACTTGGCAGCGAGGACTCTCATTGGTGAAGTGTAACGCGTGGGAGGACACGCTATCTCCACCAAGTCCTGCCCCCGCTGAGCAAGCGCCGAGACCTGACCTGTAGGCGTCGCTGTCCACAACGCCAGATTCCCACCCACCAGCTTCCCACCCCCTAATACTGCCAATTGTATTAGTATGAACGACCAGCCAAGCTGGTAGCAACGCCGAGAGCTGGGCTCGAACCCAGCATCTCCTACGTTGGTGACGAGCGCAATCTCCGCTACGCCACCTGACCGCCCTATAAACATTATTTTTTTAAATGGCTAAAAGTGATTTTGTAATTTTGCAACCGTGGGTCTCACAGGGTACTTTTAACCCTGTGAGGCCCAAATAAAAAAGACATTAGCAACTTCAGAGGCCAGAGGGTGAGACCTATAAACACATGAAGGGTGCCGTGACTGAAAAAAAGGTTTAGAAACGCTGGTGTATAGTGTGGCTCTTTGTGGTACCACAGTCATTTTTGTGGCTCTTAGTCTCTGACTGGTTGGCCACCCCTGTCCTAGACCCTAATCAGTCTGGCTTCCGGACTGGCCACTCCACAGAAACGTCCCTCATTGCGGTCACAGAGCAAAAGCGAAAGGCCTCTCCTCTGTCCTGATTCTCCTAGATCTATCTGCAGCCTTCGACACAGTCAACCATCAGATCCTCCTCGTGGACCTCGCAGTAATGGGAGTGGCTGGCTCTGCGCTGACATCATACCTCAATGATCGCTCCTACCAAGTGGCATGGAGAGGGACCCTGTCGGCCACCCGCCCCCTGCGGACGGGTGTCCCCCAGGGCTCGGTCCTAGGACCCCTTCTCTTCTCCCTCTACACTAAATCACTGGGTAACATTATCACGTCTCATGGCTTCTCGTATCATTGTTATGCCGATGATACTCAACTCTTCCTCTTCTTCCCTCCCTCAGATATCCACGTCTCTGAGCGGATCTCGGCCTGTCTGTCCAACATCTCCGCCTGGATGACGACCAACCACCTCAAACTGAACCTAAGCAAAACAGAATTGCTCCACCTGCCGGCCAAATCCTCCCCCCTGACCGACCTTTCCATCACAGTCGAGAATGCATCTGTGACCGCGTCCCCAACCGTCAAAGAACCTTGGTGTTGTCCTCGACAACCAGTTGAATTTCTCTGCTCACATCGCAGTGACAACCAGAACCTGCAGATTCCTCCTGAGCAACGTCAGAAGGATCCGCCCCTTCCTGACAAAAGAAGCCACCCAACTCCTCGTCCAATCAACAGTCATCTCCCGCCTCGACTACAGCAACACACTGCTTGCTGGCCTCCCGGCCACTGCCACCAAGCCTCTTCAACTCATTCAGAATGCAGCGGCCCGCCTGATCTCAAACCTACCGAAGTCGGCCCATGTCACCCCACTTCTTAGGGACCTGCACTGGCTCCCCATTGCTGCACGAATCCGCTTCAAGGCCCTCGACCTGGCATACCGTGCAGCAAAGGGAACCGCTCCCGCCTACCTCCGGTCAATGGTCTCTAACTACACACCCTCAAGACCCCTACGCTCTGCATCTTCTGGCCGCCTCAGACCTACTCCTATCCAAGCTCCGGGAGGGTCATCAAAGAGAAGTCGCCTATTCTCAGTCCTTGCCCCACAATGGTGGAATGAACTACCCACCCCAGTTAGGACAGCCGAAACCCTTCCAATCTTTCGCCGTCGACTAAAGACTCACTTCTTCAACCATTATCTGAAATGATAAAAATATATATATATATATATATCTAACCCTACTACTGTCATGCACTTGTCCTAATAAACTAACCTACACTGTAGCACTCAACACTTTGATGAACATTGTTACTCAGCTGATAGAGTTTTACCCTTCCTGATGACTTGTCGTACAGGACTTGTAAGTCGCTTTGGATAAAAGCGTCAGCTAAATGACTAAATGTAAATGTACCTGTATGTCATTTATGTTATGATTAATTGAAGATGGGGGACCCTGATGTAAACCAGACGAAAGTTTTTCTCTGGTCTGCATCCCCTTAACAATTGTGTGTATTGAGCCGTACTGTATTGTACCAATTCTGCAATCTGTTAATAAAATGTTCAACCAATCAATCAAACTCCTGTTTACATCACGTTATGCACCTTGCTGATTCTTCTTCACCAAATGGGTTGGAGGAGTAGCGTTAGTAGACACGCTCATGGGCGACGCATAGCGGATTGGAGGTGAAATGCAGCCTATTCCGAGAACTTCCGGTTTGCGATGAACAGGTAAGAAGCCACAGGAAAGAGCTCCCGGTCAATAAATACCAAAAAAGGAAGGAAAACGATTAAAAACAAAATAAAAAGTGAAGATTCAAGGACTAAACAAGGAAGAAACAATGAACACGAGGATGAGTGAGAGAAAAACGGGCCCAGATAAAGAAAATACACAGATGAAAAGAAACCAACACGAGGAGATGACGCAACAGGCGAATCAAGCTAGCGAGACGCTAGCCGACAGCCCAGGGATACCCAGATGAGCAGAGCAGCTATAGGCTAGTATCCAAGCTAGCATGCAAGCCAATATAGAGGCGAACCAGGCTAACACACAGATTGGGCTAGAAGCAATGCGTGACATACAACGGAATATCGAGAAGCTCGGGGAAGAATTGAAGCAAGGACAGGATGAGCTCATGAAGTGAATACGAGACTTGAGACAGTTAACGGAAAGATACAGAAGCAAGAAAAAGACATGGAAGCGATAGAAGAAAGAACAGCCGAGGTAGAAGAATGGAGCACAGAAATACAGGAGATCCTGATAGCCACTATCGAACAACAAGAGAGAATGCAAGAAAAGATAACTGACATGGACGGAAGATCAAGGAGGAATAATATACGCATATGGGGACTGAAAGAAGGGATAGAGGGAGACTCGATGACCAGGTATGTGGGCAATCTAATCCGAAAAGAGTTGGAAAAGCCAGAACTCGACAAGATGGAGATTCAAAGGGCCCACAGGGCACTGGCCCCGAAACCACAACCAGATAAACCTCAGAGAGCAGTTATTGTAAACTTCTTGAGATTCGAAATGAAAGAAAGCATTCTCAGAGCAGCCTGGCAGGCGAAGATAGAAGTAGAAGGAAGGAGAGTGACTTTTGATCACGACTATTCAACAGAGGTGGCTGTGAGGCGTCGGAGCTATGCAGAAATAAAAATAATTCTAAAGGAGAAAGAAATCAGGTTCCAATCACCTATGACCTCGCTGAAGGTACACTGGTACGAAGGCACCAAACTATACAACAGCACACAAGAGGCGACGAGGGACATGGCCCGGAGAGGATGGATGGCGCCGGGAGGAGGAGGAGGAGAGAGACCGACGCTGATGCAGAGGATGGAGAGAGCGCGCAGATGGACCAGAGTTGAGAGACAAGGACGAGGAGAGGAGGATGGGAGAGGGAAGGGAAGGGACCTGAAGCGATTCGAGGCAGATCAACAATGAAGAAGAAGGGGCATGGAGGAGGAGACGTAAAGGGCCACGGTGATCCGAGGGAGGATAAGTACAAAATAGAAGAAACATGAAAGACTACCCAATACATACACAGAGGATAATGGGGGATACAAGGGAGGAGTGAGAATAACTACAACAGAGGAAGATAAATGAACAATCACTGCAAGGAAAATTAATTAAGGACATGAGTCTACAACACATAGGGAATAAATAAATATAAACACACAGGGAACACTACACATTGGAACGATATGGAGGCATAATGGGATTACATGTGGCACACAATACAAATAGACTTGCTGATAAATGTCTCTGAACAATAAGACAAATAAATACAGAGCATTGACCGGGAGCTCTGGGGCAGTTCACAGAACAAATGTTGGACTTATATAGTGAGCAAGGGAGAGCCAACACAGGAGGCATCCAAGCCACTAGGGGGAGCCCTCTCACCAGGAGAGCCATTACTCCCCACCCACCAGCAGGGGATAGGGAGGGGAAAATAGAACTCCCTAATACCTTGGAAGCACCAAACGTAAATGTTGTTTTTTTCTTTTTATATGTGTACCAGGTAAAGATAGCAAAGGCTACAACCGCAAATATAATTGTATGTGGCATGGGTAAGACAGGAAGGCATTTGGAGAGGAAATATGACGCAAGTTAAAGGTATCAAAATGGTGTTGTTGAATGTGAATGGTATGAACAATCCAACCAAAAGGAGTATTTGGAAATTTAGAAAAGAAGAGATGCAAGTAATCTTTTTACAAGAAACACATTTAATAGCACAGGAACACGAAAAGTTGAAGAGATTTGGAAATGAAAATACGTTTTACAGTTCTTTTAAACAGAACTTGAGGAGGGGAGTAGCTATATTAATTAAGAACTCAGTGAAATTCGAAATGACCAAAGAAATAAGGGACAAGGAGGGGAGATATGTTGTGGTGAAGGGAAAGATGGAAGGATAAATGGTAACGTTAATCAATGTATATGCACCTCCGGATAGTGAGAGATATATGTTTGAAACTATTTTTGATATTATAGCAATGGAAATGGAAGGGATTCTAATATGTACGGGTGATTTTAATGTGATACTGAACTATGACATGGACACCACAAGTACAAAGAAATGGAGGACACACATCAGCAAATATATGAATATACAAATAACAGAAATGGGAATTACGGATGTGTGGAGAGAAATGCATGCATTAGACAGGGAATACACACACTCCTCGCACCCACACACAACGTATTCAAGGATAGACTATTTTCTCATGACAACGGGGGACAGATACAGAGTGAAGGACTGCAGGATAGGGGTAGCGGACATATCAGACCATAGTGCGACATATCTGACAGTAGATCTCAAAAGTAGACGGAGAAACACAGTCTGGAGGCTGAACGTAGGACTATTAAATAACAAGGGTTTAGTAAATGAAATAAAAGAGGACATAGCCAGATACAAAGAAGAAAATGACAATGGGGAGGTAGATCCGAATATTTTATGGGATGCACTGAAGGTAGTAATACGAGGCAAATTGATAGCGAAGACAGCACTACTTAAGAAAGCCAGAATGGAGACATATCTAAATCTAATAGGAAAACTGAAAGAACTAGAGAAGAAACACTAAAACTCAAAGGACCAGGAGACACTTAGGGAAATCAAGGATGTGAGGGAAAGAATAAACAGGGAACTACTGACAGAAATAGAAAAGAAACAGACATACTATGAGGCAGGACCGAAAGCGACTAGACTTTTGGCTAGAAGGATTGGGACACAACAAAAACTAAACACGATACATACAATAAGGGATACAAAGACTAACAAGATATTGAGAGAGCCAGCGGAAATAGAGAAGACATTTGAAGAATACTACAAGACACTATACATGCAACCGATAGCAGCAGAAGAAGAGGAAATAGATTTATTTTTAGGAAAGCTAGATTTGCCATCGATAGGGAAAGGACAGAACGAAATATTAAATGCAGAAATCACAGAACAAGAAGTAGAGGATGCAATTAGTAGAGCAAAGAATAGCAAATCTCCGGGTAGTGACGGATTCCCATCAGAATTCTACAAGACATTTAGACAGGAACTAACTCCCATATTATAAGCAGCATTTAGACACACGATGAAAGAGGGCATAATGCCACCCTCATGGAAGGAAGCCATAATTACCACAATACCAAAAGAAGGAAAGGATAAAGAGCTATGTAGCAGTTTCAGACCTGTGTCCATACTTAACGTGGATTACAAGATGTATACATCGATAATATCCAAAAGATTTTAGATGTTTATGCCAGACATCATAGATGAAGATCAGACCGGATTCATCAAAGGAAGACAGACGCAGGATAAAATAAGGAAGACATTGCAGATAGTGGAGGAGATACAGAGGGAAGGAGGTAGTGCAGTACTGGTTAGTCTAGATGCAGAAAAGGCATTCGACAGTGTGGGCTGGGTATTTCTATACAAGGTACTAGAGAAGTTTGGTTTAGAGACAAAGACGCTATGAGAACAATTAAAGCACTATATCAGGAACCGACAGCAAGAATTAAGGTAAATGGTAGCCTGACGGACCGAATCAAACTAGAGAGGGCTACCAGACAGGGCTGTTGTCTTTCGCCGACACTCTTCGATGTATTTATCGAACCACTGGCACAATTAATTAGACAGACTAAGGACATCAAAGGGGTAGAGATAAATTACTCCCGCACATCCTGGAGCACCAGATGTCCCTGCTGCAGGTGCCGGACTCTACCTGCAGGTGGATCACGGACTTCCTGACTAACAGGTCACAGCGGGTGAAGTTGGGAATCAACATCTCCGATCCCAAGTTCATCAGCACTGGCTCCCCACAGGGCTGTGTTCTGTCCCCACTACTATTCTCCCTGTACACCAACAGCTGCGTCTCTCTGCACCCCTCGGTCAAACTCCTGAAGTTTGCGGACGACACCACCCTGGTGGGTCTCATATCCAGGGGGGACGAGTCCGCCTACAGGAGGGAGATCGAGAGGCTGCTGAGCTGGTGCAGCTGCAACAACCTGGACCTCAACGCCCAGAAAACAGTGGAGATGGTAGTGGACTTCAGGCGGAAGGCAGCCCCCCCCACCCCGATCATTCTGGGAGGCACCCCGGTGGCCTCTGTGGAGTCCTGCCGCTTCCTCGGCATGACACTCTCCCGGGACCTAAAATGGGAGCTGAACACCATCGCTCTCAATAAAAAGGCCCGGAAGAGGATGTACTTCCTACGTCAGCTGAGGAAGTTCAGGCTGCCGAGGACCATGATGGTCCAGTTTTACACCGCCATCATCCAGTCCATCCTCACCCTCTCCATCATCACCTGGTTCCCTGCAGCCACGGTCAGAGACAAGGCCAAGCTGCAGCGGGTGATTCGCTCGGCGGAGAGGGTGATCGGCTGCCCCCTTCCCTCCCTCGAGTCCCTACATTCCACCAGGGCCTTGAGGAGGGCGAGGAAGATCATGGCAGACCCCGCCCACCCGGGTCACAACCTCTTCAACATGCTCCCCCACGGCAGGCGGCTACGGCTGCCCAAGACACTAAAGTCCCGCCACAGACTGAGTTTCTTCCCCTCAGCAGCTCGCCTGGTAAACAAGTCAGGTGTCCCCCTGCTCCCCCCCCCTCTATGGCGAGCTGCTAGGGCTGGACTTCTGGACTTGAACTTTGTGTTGCACTGTATCCATGTCCCCAACCACCGCACTTTCACAGTCTTATTGTTGTCTCACTGTTATGTCCTGTCTTGCACTTTACTTAAAATTATTTATTTACTGTTGTATTGTTCTTAATTGTGAAAAAGTATGCACTGTAATGCCAAAACACGTTCCATTTTGTACCTGTATGAAATGGCGAATAAAGTAATCTGAATCTGAATCTGAATCTGAATCTGAATCTGAATAAAGGGGATAGAACACAAACTAGGTTTATTCGCAGACAACGTGATAGTATATATGAGACAGCCAGACACAAGCTTCCCGGTACTGATGGATCTACTGAAAGAATATGGGCACTATTCAGGATATGAGCTTAACGTGACGAAGACACAGACCTTAACAATGACATAAATTAGGGAAAGGTACGGAATTAGATCGGACATGGACAAGATTAAATACTTAGGGGTAAACATCACAAGAGGAGTGGGGAAACTGTTTGATGCAAATTATATACAGATTAATCAGAACATCAAGAGAGACTTAGAAAGATGGACAGTAATACCCCTAGACTTCAACTCAAGGATAGAAATCATCAAGATGAACATACTACGCAAAAATACGCAAACATTTTTATCTCACCAAGTCCACATGGCTTTTTTACATACAGTTACAGCTATGTTTGAAGTCTCACGGTGTTCCATTAGACATACCAATTGATCACCACAGATACCACAAATTCTTCTATGAAAGAGAGACATCGAGAGGTTTTGTTTCAGATTTTTATCATCAATTACTAACGTCCTCGTATGAAACCCTCCAACTAGACTCTGCTTGGAGGAGGGATATACCAGACCTGGAAAATGACTTTGATTGGCAAGGAGCCTGGGCAAATGTCCGACTTACATCAAGGAACCCGGACCATCAACAAATCAATCTTAACTATATTCACAGGACATACTTGACTCCTATAAGACTGTGCAGAATGGGTCTTAAACAAGACTCCAAATGCTCCCAATGTACAAATGGGGACGAAGGGACATTTATGCACATGTATTGGGACTGCCCACCAGTTAAGGCATTCTGGAAAGATGTGACCCAACAATTATCAAAACTCGTATCTTGGAATATACCTGTACACCCCTCGGTATTACTATTGAATGATGTTTTTGAGTTTGCAGTAAATCCACAGCTAAAGAGATTGGTTTTATCGGGTATCACAGTAGCTAAAAAGCTGATCGCATCACGCTGGTTTCAACCGGAAAAAATGTGCCGGAAAGTTTGGTTTCTTACATATCTCGATGTGATTTATCAAGAAATATCTACAGCAAGAATTCTGGGTCTCAATGAATCCAAAATGTCAATGTGGTTAGAAGTGGTGGAGAGAATAAAAGCTAGCTTATAATGGTAGTGTCTGGTTAGGTGCGAGGGATAATGGAGGTACTTCCCAAGGTGGGGTCCGGGAGGGGGGGGTTCGAGCTGGAGCATATGTGTGTAGGTTTTTAGATAACAGGTATTAGGGGTATATCTTATATAAGACAATTAACTAAAATATGATTTCATTGGATGTGCTCTGACAATTAATGCTTGTATATCTTATCGTGTGTTGTCATGTTTGTTTATGTGTTTGTTTAAAAAATAATAAAAAAATAAAATACAAAAAAAGATGAACATACTACCAAGGTTATTATACCTATATCAGTCTTTACCCATACCAATAACACAAAACCAATTCAGAGAATGGGACATACTGATATCGAAATTCATTTGGGCAGGGAAGAGGCAGAGGATCAGATATGTTACTCTACAACTACCAAAGGAGAAGGGGGGAATGGCAGTACCCAGTCTGAGAGACTATTACTACACAGCACAGCTCAGAGCAGTGACATGCTGGTGCAATGTAAATTATGAAGCCAGATGGAAAGACATTGAAAAGGAAGGGGAGGGATACAATGTACAGGCACTAATAGGGGATAGGGAACTATTTAAGAGACAGGAACAATTGCTAGATCCAATCACTAAATTCACTTTAAATATATGGAACACAGTAGTAAAACACACAAGTTAGAAAAATAATCCAAGGTCTTGAGATGGGTAACACACGACAATAGATTCAAGCCGGGGAGGGGAGACCATGGATTCAAAAGATGGGAAAGGGGGGTAACAGCGATATGTACAATGATAGAAAAGGGAGAAATACAGACCCTGCAAAAACTGAAAGAAAGATTTGGACTAGAGAATAAAGACCACTTTTGATATCTACAGATTAGAGACTATTACAACAAAGAAATAAGAGGAGACAAGGACGAAGAACAGAATGGAATAATTAAGATGATAGTAAGGGCATATGAAGGGAAGAAAGGGAGGGTCATATCAGCAATGTACCAAGCAATAATGGACAGTAAGGGGGATATAACCAAATACATAAAAGAAAGATGGGAGAAGGAACTAAAGATCGAGATTACAGAGGAGGAATGGTACAACATATGCAAAGTACAGCACTCAACAACTGGTTCAAGGGTATGGAGGGAATTTGGATGGAAGAACATAATTAGATTCTTTATAACACAAATATGCACCAGCACAGACATTTTGTTGGAGAATGTGTGGAAAAGAGGGTGCGAACCACACATATTCTGGGAATGTCAGAAAATAAGAAATTATTGGGAAGGAATAGGAGAGACAATAAACGAAATAATAGGATACGAAATACCCCAGACAGGCTTAGTGTTGTATCCAGTGGCGTCGCATGGGTAAAATAACAGGGGATGCCAAAAAAATAATAAAAAAAATAAAATAAATAAATATATGTTATTAATATAATATATATATATTTTTATATTTAAGCCAAGCAGTCACCATGTACAGTATGGCTCGGCGGCCAGTCAAACCAAGCAGTCACCATGTACAGTATGGCTCTGCGGCCAGTCAAACCAAGCAGTCAACATGTACAGTATGGCTCGGCGGCCACTGCCAGTCAAACCAAGCAGTCAACATGTACAGTATGGCTCGGCGGCTTTACTACTATGAACAAAACAAAGCCAAGAGAACAGTTTTGACTCTTCAAATAAAGTGACTATATTTATTTTTCCAAATAAATATAATTTGAGTTAATCACAAAATTCACAATCCGTCAATGTCATTAACAATGTGTTTCCCTGAACAATGAGTGAACTAAAAACCAACAGGTATTGTGCTTTGTCAGCAGATAAAACATTTGACACTATAGGAGAGGAGACTGTTGTGGTCTTGGTCCATGAAACAACTATTACTTGGCATTTATAGGACAGCACGCCTCAAAAAGAATTAAATAAACCAAACAAACATCACAGGTACATATGTCCAAATTAACCTGGCTACTATGGAGGAATAAGTGACTGCGTATTTGAGCCCCTGGCCCCAAATGTACAGTCTCCTCACCACCGGATGTATATTTCTCTCCCACCCACCCACCCCCTCCTAATGTACAGTCCCCTCCCCATCATATCATATGTATATACTCTGTCAGGATCAGTAACAGAGTAACAGTACTGTATATTTGGATACCGCATATGTCACAAATGTATCAGTACTAAATACCTATATGTCCCTATGCCATAAATGTCATGTATGTTGAGTATGTCATAAATGTCAATATGAATTGAAAATGGGGGACCCTGATGTAAACAAGACAAACGTCTTTCTCTGGTCTGCATCCCCTTAACAATTGTGTGTATTGAGCCGTACTGTATTGTACCCATTCTGCAATCTGTTAAATAAAGTTTTCATTCATTCATTAATTTGCTGTCTCGTTATAACACAAACAGCTCACGTTAGTCACCATGAACCATGACCAGCTTACGTTAGTTAGCATCCAAGCTAGAAACTGCTTAGGCTGCTTACCTGGCCAATAATGTGGTCCTCCTCGCTCCTCCTGGACAGATAATAATAATAATAATATAATAATGACTTGGATTTATATAGCGCTCTTCATGAGACCCAGAGCGCTTCACAGAGTCCATTATTCATTCATACACAGTCATACCGGTGGTGGTAAGCTACAATTGCAGCCAGAGCTGCCCTGAGGCAGACTCACGGAAGCGTGGCGAATAATCATCGCCTACGGCCCCTCCGACCACCACCAACATTCATTCACATGCATACACATTCATACGAGGCAAGTAGGTTAAGTGTCTTGCCCAAGGACACAACGGCAGTGGGATGGACATGGGCTTGAGCGGGATTCGAACCACCAACCCTTCGATCATTGGACAACCCGCTCTACCCCTGAGCCACACCGCTCAGGGGTGATTGTTAAATCATAATATCCACAGTGGTGTGCTGTGCTGGTCCTCAGTAAATGTCCCGCCGGCGAAAAATAAGTTCCCAATAAAGTGCTAAATGTTTGATACACTAATAGAGGATTCGAACGTGCCCGCTCTGTTAATAAACTTTTCAATCAATCAATCCCGCGATTGGATGACGTTCAGACGTTGTCACGTTAGGTGGACGTCAGGTGGAAACGTCTGGACTGGCCCGCCTCCAGGGCGGAAAACTTTAAGACGCTAGAGTACTTTGCTGTCAGACGGCCCCATGTTAAGGTGTGGGAACCCCTTTATTAAGTTTGAATCTTATTGGTTAATAATTGGTTTTGGACTCCACAACCATGAATCACATGGTGGAAGCTAGAGAAAGACACCTCCGCTCTCTATTCTGGCTGAGCACAGTGACTGCCAGCCTGCCTCAGTGAGTCTGACAGTGTTAGAGAGTGAGAAGGAGAAAATTCGATTATTTTTTTATTATAACACAGAGATGAAAAATAATGACTTTTTTATTATTATTATTGTAAACTATATAAAAACATTTTTTTTTTTTTTTCATATTTCATATTCATATTTTAATGGGGAAGCCTGGCTTCCCTTGGCTTCCAGGAGGATTCGCCACTGGCTGTATCTAGGAAATCTGACGCAGGAAGATATACAGGGGGAAGACAAATATCTGCTAAAGATGTTGTAATCACAGCACGGGCATACTTCACTCCCCCTCCTTTTCCCCTCACGTTCACCACACGCTCCTCTTCATCCCCCTCTCCATCCACTACACACTCCTCCTCATCCTCTCTTTCTCCATTCACCCCTCCATTCACCCTTATACGACCAGCATCACTTCACTTCACGTCACCTAGCACAGCTGCACTTCATCCCCCTGATTTGCACGCTGCCAGGCACCTCACTCCTCACAGCTGCATCCTATCCCCCGTTGACGAGGTGCCTACTTCAACTCCAAGACGCTGACCAGAAGTCGTCGTGGTATTAAATACCACTACCCAGGTACGACGTCTCTACCTAAAGCTCTGCTGGAATCTACCCTTTGTATTGCCTTGCTCTAACCTGTTTTTTCCTGTGCCCCAGGACCACCGTTCCTGCCTGGACGTTCCCTGTCCCAGAGGAGGAACACTTGCTCGCTCGCTGCCTCAGCTGCAGCCCCAGCAGCCCCAAGACAAGAACAAGGACCACTTGCCCGCTCGCTGCCACAGCGGCAGCCGCAAGACAAGAACTATAACCCCGTTCTATTCCCCTCCAATTCCTGTGCTACTGCTTTCATTAAAACCTTTGAAACGCTCCAATCTCCTCTCCTGTGTGTATTCAGCAATTGGGCTGTGTTCCAGACCACATTCTCACAAAAGATACTATTAGTGGCAACCAGGAAAGCAATAACCAGACTGTGGTACAAGGAGGATCCACCGACTAAGGACCAATGGGTATAGTAGAGGAGATACAAGAAATGGAGAGAATAACACATATGCTGAGGTTACAGGAGGAGAAATTCATATCAAGATGGGAAAGATGGGAAGACTATAGGACAATTAGGAACGACACCACAGAAGAAGGACAGGAACCAAGAGAAGAAACTGAAATATAAATACTCAATGTAAATATAAGAAAAGTCAATGAACCCATGTCATATCCTATTTTGCTTTTCGTTTTTGTTCGTTTTGTTGTATGTCCAATGTTTTGATATTATAATTTTTTCTTTATTGTTTCTGTCTGTTTAATGGTATTATCTGAGATGTATGTAAATCAAAAATGAAAAAAAAAATTAAGTAAAAAAAAAAGAAATGCAGCCTATTCCACAACATTAATTACTCTGTTCTTTTAAAAACTGAAAAGAAAAATATTGTCTATTAACAATTTATTTAGGTATTTAGGTAACAAATTCGTACATTGAAAAAAAGAATATATAAATAAAAAAAATTAGACATTATACATACGTTTTTTGAGATACCCCCACAGGTGTTGTTGACTATGGGGGCTCAGACTATCTATGGGGGCTGAGCCCCCATTGGCCCCCACATAACTCGAACACTGCTTGTGTGTGTGACTCTTGCCCATACCTGCACATTGGTCATACGCAACATCATTCCCACACATAGTCTTTGCACCATACTTAGTTCCACACTCCATAACAGTTAAATACACCTATACGGGCTAAAGAGTTAAGATAATAATAATAATAAATGTAATTTATTGAAGTTCCCATGTCTCCCTCCCCCACAACTTTACGATATAATTTGTTCTTATAGTAACGAGTGATCCTAATAAAATGTCTATTCGATTCATGCATGTCTGACTGCTAAACAAGTAAAAATTATGTAAATATGTTGTTAGAATGGTACAAATATTAATCTGGTGATATTCTTTATAGCATTAACACATTTATTGATGCAGAAAATGTATAGTTTGACACCCAAATTGATCTTCTATGTTCAACATTCTAACAACAAAACCTAACCCAACATTCAAATGTTGGCAGTTGTTAGAATATTCGACACATTTGTACCACATGCACAAACCTGCTTGATTATTGCCCCAAATAGCATGCAAGTTGGACAAAGTGGCTTGTGTGTACCTATAAAACCAATGTTCACTCTGATATATTCATGTGAACGACCAAGGGACCTTTTGGAAGATGAGCATGGCGAAAATTGAACATAATTTTGAATCATTGCCTATTTAAACCTTTCCAACAGGCTACGACCAAGATATTGGCAGAACCTTGATTTTACATGGCGGCTATCTTGAAATCCATCATGGTGACGTGGCCCCTACCCCAAAATGAAAGCTATAATGATGGAGAACACGTGGAAAAAATTTGGTGCTTTTATTCGGCGCGTCCACATCATTTTGCTAAGCCACCAGACTATTCAGTATAGCCTTGTCTTGTCATACGTATCTCTACACTGTGTTTTAGTCTGGCAGAACAAGTTGTCATTGGACACTCGTGGGGGCATTCTGTTTTTTTTTTTTTTTTTTTTTCAAACCAATCACAATAATTGTGTAGCTTTGCCATTGTCAAAAATGTAGATTGCTATAGCTCAAAACCTTTTTGTTGTTGATCCTATATGGACAGGGATTTATTTTGAAAACGGTAAAAACCTATGATCAGAAAGGGAAGAGAATTGCGACTGACATAGTGGGACACTGGGAGGCATATATATTTTATGAATCAGATTAGTCTCAACAAACAACAAAGCAACACAACGTTCCAGGGCAGCCATTTTGAGGTGTACCAAATCAGTACACGCTGCACTGCTTCAAGGATTACTGGTGTTAACCCTTTCACTGCCACACTACAGAAGATTAACCCTTTCACTGCGACAATACACATAAGGTTAACCCTTTCAT